>NC_135736.1:30993804-31299130 GCF_041903045.1 Epinephelus lanceolatus
TTAATGCCCCACAGCTCTGCATTGTGCTGCAATGCACTGATGAGTTCTATGCTGCTCTCTCATCTGTCTTACCTGGAACCTGCTGGGTCTGATGTGTCATCGCTGACCTTTCCGTCTCTTCGTATGGCAGCCATCTTTGGCTCTTTGAATGGAAACTTCATTTTGATCAGAATGAAGGAAAACAGACAATATACCCTCTACTTCAGAGATAATGTGCCGCCATGGCTTCAAACACGGTTTGCCTTCTTAATTTGATGTTTCTATAGTTGAAGAGCATGGACATGTTGGTTTTCTGTCAGTGTGGAAAAAAGCTGAATTATTCAAAGTTCCACTAAACCAAATGTTTATGTTAGCAATGTATCAAATTAATCAATTATATATATATATATATATATATATATATATATATATATATATATGTGTGTGTGTGAAAGGCATGTATCCCTTGTAGTGACAAACCCATAGAGAATTACCTCGACTCTGCAGTTCTTCCCAGCCCTAAATAGACTTACTATCTTTCATTGTTGTGGTTCTACAGCCTGCATATTTGATGTTCAGATTATGTCCACACTAAGCCTCTTTTCCTCTCTGTTACAACCCCCCTTTTTAGATAACAAAAGCCTTTTTCTTTACAAAAATTGAGCTTTTCCAGAACAGCCTGTAGAATATATAAATCTTAAAATGCCTGCTTCCTGTTATAGTGTATATGGGGTATGCCATGTTTTCATGTTGTCATCTCCTACTACTAGGGATGAGCAGATTGATCCTGTGGGAGGGATGTCTTGATATTGACAAACTTCTCATTTGGTATTGATTCCTTTAAGAGAGTATCGATAATATAATTGTACAAATACAACTCATCAGTATGATCAGTATCGGTATTGTTAAAATTGTGACAAAAGGTATTGGCATCATATTAGGTTTAAAAAGTCTAATAACGCCTATTCCTACTACATTCTTTGTTTTTATTATTGTTATCTTAGGTATGACATCCGTATTAGTTACAGTGTTGCACTTTGTTATGGTCAACAGTACACCTGTGCTTGATAGCAGCACTGTTGCAGTTTGTATGCTGAGGAAAGGTTTCTAATACGATGGCTGTCGTGCTAATATTATTAGTGTTGTTCCTCTTGCAGGTGGTGAAGATGATGATCATCGTGGTGGTGACCTTTGCCCTCTGCTGGCTCCCCTATCACGTCTACTTCATTGTGACGGGTCTAAACAAGCGTCTGAGCAGATGGAAGTACATCCAGCAGGTCTACCTGTCAGTGCTGTGGCTGGCAATGAGCTCCACCATGTACAACCCCATCATCTACTGCTGCCTCAACAGCAGGTGGGTACAAATAAGTTTTCCCTACATCCCCAAAACACACATGTACTGTATGTGTACACAGCAGCATGATTACATGTCAGGGGTTGATTTGGGCGCAGGTTTCGGGCCGGCTTCAAGCAGGCTTTCCGCTGGTGTCCCTTTGTCCAGGTGTCAAGCTACGATGAGATGGAGCTCCGAAACACAAGACATCGACCGGGTCACCAGAGCAGCATGTGCACTCTCTCTCGGGTCGACACCAGCATCCTCAGCAAGGACAAGAGCATTTGTTCTCGTGGACGTAGGTCGAGACTTAACTCTGAGCTCAATAATAAAGACAGTTAGTTGTCTTGACTGGACGCAGTCCAGCTCTAGGATTATTTTAACAGATTATATTGAGCTGAGAAACCAACAAACAGACATGACACACATAGTTTTAGATACAGTGTGACTTACACTTTCCAAGGATATTATTATCTCACATGTTCATCACGAATAATGTTCATAAACCCTTGTTAACCCTTAAAAATCATAGAAATAAGATGTTATTTATAACTACAGAGCTTGCCTGGGAATCATCAAGTTTTTGAGTTTTATTCAATACTATTCCATACCCGGGGATGTGTTATGTATAGAGGAATAAGAAATCAAAAACAGTGTATTAGAGGAGATGCAAAATCAGAGCACTGTAAATGCACTGTGTAATAAATGTTACTGTAAGACAAACAATGCACACTGTATTTAGAAACATGCTTTATGGCAAAATACATGGAGCACAGTTTTGGCTGACGGCATGGAGGCACGCGCCTGCGCGGGGCCGTGCACAGGCACACAGGTACACACATACACATGCAACACGGAGAAAGAATGAAAGAAATAGTGCAAAGTGCACAGCGCAATGTTTAGTTTGTAATGTTTGTAGGCTAATGCCAGTAAAGTGAAAATACGTAATGGCTGGCTCACGCACATAGACACGCGTTCGTTCAGTAAAATAATTAACTTAGTCTTCAGCAAGTGTTGGTGCTTGAAATTGCATGTCCCAGCCATAAACTGTGGTCTGAGCGAAGGTGTTTTCCAAGTGGTTTCGATCCGTAAGTGTTGGAGATAAAGGCTTCCCAGCCAAACTGTGGTCCCAGTGCAGGTGTTTTCCAAGTGATCTCCGTGCATGCGTAGCTTGCGCTGCTAATGGTGCTCACAGTATGAATGGGTAGTGGGAAAAAAACGTGAATATAAACAGTAGAAATGTGGGAAAAATGCAAAAATGGCATCGTGGCTGTCTGCACATGACCAAGATGAAAGCTTATGTGCAAGTTCAGAGAAATAGGTCAAAGCAGTGAGAAGGAAAACGGATGATGACAGACGGACGGACGGAGGGACAGAGGTTTCTCCATTTAATAGTAGGAGGATAAAAGTACTCCAGTTATAGTTGTCTTTACATCCATGGGTACACTGCAAACTGTAACTGCTTATGTCTATATCAGCATAATTTCAATGGTGCCAATTTGCCAAAATGTTAAAACAAATCTATTGGTAAAATATCCCACTGAGCTCAGATTGATCCAGCTGTCATACATCTTTTTATACTTATTATTATTTTTTAGATATTGCCAAATACTTTGTCAGCATCACGAACAACTTTCAGCTGCTTTGAACATTTTATTATCACATTGGTTTAATGTTACACTAAGTGTGATGTGATGTAATATGGTGGTATACACATTTGATTAAATGCTCTATTCATGGTGTATTTAATGCCATCAGACCACCACTCAGTGAATTTCAGCAACTGCAGCATCAGTATTAATGCTGCTCTTCCAACATTAAATCTATTATAGTGACTCTCCGAAATTAAGCAACCCTTGATTCACAAGTGCTTGCTGCTGTCATTTTTGTTAGTTGGAGAAAGCATGTGCCATTTTAAAATTAACTTGTTTGGGACTGTTGTTAGTTACTGTTATTTAATTTTGTTTTATGTTTGTTTGTTTGCTTGTTTGTTTGCATATAATAAGTGTTGTATGTGTTATAATATTATGATGTTTTGATGCAGACACAAACACATAAACTCAAATTATATAGCCATTATGGTGAATTTGTGTTTTATTGTTTTGTTATGATGTAGATTAAGTTTGAAAATGTAAAGCCAGTTCAGTTAAGTTCACTGAACTTGAGATAACAAGTTTAGTAGAGTTAAGATTTTACGTTCAATCGATACTTGTATGGTTACACTTATGTATACCATTTACAGAGTTAGGAGTCCGTTCTTCAGTCTACACTAGAATCTTTATGTCTCTGTAGCTGCGGCTGCTCTTATTGAAGCCACTTTGCCCAGAGTATCAGCATGACACCTGCTCCACCTGCTCCACCTGCTCCACCTGTCAATGCCTATCTTGGGCACTAGAGTAAGGACTGAATTTAATACCCACCTTCATCATGGTTTTCATTGTTTACGTAAACAACCATGACTTCATTTAACATGTATTAAAGACAAACATGTTTTCATCATGTCTGTTTCCTTCAAACCTTTAAAAAGAGGCATCTCCTAAGAGTTTTAACTCTGAAACATTGCATGTTGGGATGTCTGCTAAAAACTTATGTATTTGCTACTGCTGAAACAATAGGTGTTACCATTAAATCTCCGTATTAGGTTTTACAGTCTATTAGGTGTATTAGTGACTATGGAAAAGTGGCATTAATCTCATGTACTTTAACTCAGCAACTCAACCAAATTGCATGTGCAGTTTCAGTGTAGTGTAGTATTGATGTGCTGAAAAGCATGTCTTATAAATGATCACCACTGTAATATAGAATGTGTCAACAGTGTTTCATAACCATTGTTTAAAGATCTGCTGAGCAGGGTTTATCTAAATCTTTGGACTTGTGTCCTCCTCAGGTAGTTGTCTAGACTGCAGACATATTTCTCTCTACAGAAATTAACTTGCAATGAAAGTTAAGAAAAAAGCTGTTATATATTTATGGTGGGATCCAGCCTGTATTTGATGACTTTGTAAAGTGCTTCAATTGTCATGAAAATTTGCTCACAGCTCAGTCCTGGAACACAAATGAGGTAAGACAAGGCATGATCAACCAGTTTATTTGTTTATGTAAAGCTCAACTCCCATATTTAAAAGCTGACTAAAAAGTTGAAGCTGCATGCCACCTTTGTTGCACTTCCCCTTATCTTACTGATATAAGTATAATTCTGCTGATAGGCAGGAAGCAATTGTGGTTGCAGTAATTACAAAAAAAAAAGCGATATGATGATGATTTTTGCAGTGGACCTACAAAAGCCTGTCGCACCTTAATTGCAGACATCACAGCAAATCAATTTGTACATGACCACAAATTTGTACAAACAAAGCAGAGTTTTTTGTTGCAACAACTCTCAGTGCAGTTGGAGCTGCTCATTATTTCTCACTTGTTCTCAACAAAGAAAAAAAGAGATGAAGCCACAAGCACCAACACCAGCCACTGGGTGGAGACATAAGCCCGGGACCTAAAGAAGAGCGATAGAGACAAAAAGAGAGAGATAAATATCTTACAGTTAGAGAAATTATTTGGTCTATTATGGTCAGGTTTGTCTCTTTCAATGAGATATACAATTTCCATCCATTTGAGTCAAGTAGTTTTTAAATCAAATAAAACTAAGATCAATAGAGTATGGCGACATTTCTAACCATAGCTCACAGAATTGACTTTAATGAAGCTTACGTAATGGCAGTTCTTAAACTCTGTGTATTTCAGATATACAGAATTATGGATTTACTTATATTACATTTCTGATATTTGAGTGAATCAACAGTAATTACACAAACTTTATTAAAGTAAGCTGGATGGAAATTTTATATGTAAATTAAATGTATAAACCTGACGGAATAGACCTAATAATATATTTGACTGCAGGTAGGGCTGCACGGTATATGCGGTAGACGGTAGAAATGATATAAATTTGGCCCACGGTAGAGATTTGCGCTCTACCGTCCTATCGTCGATGACGTCATCGCACCTGCCTCAGTGTGAAAATGGCTGCGAGCACAGAGACAGCGGAGCAAGAGGAGCTGGTTCACGTCCGTGATTTAGCGTAGCACGTGCAACATGTGTTGCTGGAGAACTTGTGAGTGAGTGAGTTAATGTCTTATGAACAGCCCCGGACTTCTCAGACTCTTTTAGCGACTTACCGCCCAGAGGGAACTCATTCAGTGTCTCCTCTGGCAGCAGCACAGCGTCTCTCCCTCTCCTCTCTCGCCGTGCGCACACGGGAGTTGGTTTTCGGCAAGAGAGTTTGTCATAAACCTTTGGTAATGTAAACCTATGTGACGCTAGGGGCTCCACAAAAAACTCCATATGTGAATGTGTGATAGCTGTGGTATCATAGCAGCCTGTCACAGGTTACAGCGTGATGATTAGAGGAGAAATGGCAGAGCATAAAGGTCCAGGTGGAAAAAACACAACTCAGTCATTTAGGATTTTGCTAAAAGAAGGAAATTACCTTTTGATATAGATCCCAGGGGACATTTTGTACCATAGAGTACTGGGTTTTAATTTTGAGTTTTGAGATCTGCATTCTGCACAATAAATGCTCTAAAAAATACATTATATCTTTGCTTTTGTTGTTGTTGTTTTTTTTTTATCAATTTAGCTTAGCTAAGGGACTACAAAACCCATTCAGAAACACTTCTATTATAACTTTTACACTTAAATTTATACCGCGATATATACCGTTACTGTGAAGGGATTCGATTTATACCATGATGTGAATTTTAGGTCATACCGCCTAGCCCTAACTGCAGGTAATGGGCTTCAAAATATATTATTCTTTAAAGGAACAGTGTGTAGGATTTAGTGGCATCTAGTGGTGAGGATTACAGATTGCAACCAGTTGAAACTTCTTGAAGTTAGAATTCCTTCAGTGTTTATTGTTCAGGAGGTTTTTTCAGGGAGCCAAATTATCCGCAGGGGTCTCTTCCTCTCCAAAAATAACGGACCAGGGGTCTCATTTATAAACATTGCATACGCACAAATCGAGGCGTAAGCCACTTCTAATGCAAAAGTTGTGATCTATAAAAATAGACTTGATGAGAGAAACATGCCTACGAATGTTTTTGGAGACGCGAAATTGCCGATGCAGATGGTGAGGAGGAAGCCTGGTTGTAGAAATTGTCGAATATTTTTGGTGCACATCATCTTTGGCCTTTGTCTGTATGTATTGTTTTATAAATGAGATCTGATTAAAGCCTTTAAAACCACTGAATAAAGAAGTTTCATGTTACAAATCAGTGTTTCTCCAACCCTGTTCGCAACATTGCTGTCGGGCTGCTAGCCCAGCACCTGCTAATGTGCTCTCACCATTTTTCTCTGACAACTTAAGCTCCAGACGTTCAGGAGGTTTTTAGCGGGAGCGTAATTATCTGCAAAGGTCTCCTCCTCTCTGAAACAAATGCTCTTTTCATGGAGGGCATGCTAACTATGGCGGCCATCTCAAAAATACAAATGGCCATATCTAGAGCCAGCGTTGTGTTTGTCCATTCTGGGCTAATGTAGAAACATGGAGGCGCAACATGGTGATCTCCATATGTGAGGACCCACTTCCTATGTAGATTTAAATGGCTCATTCTAAGGTCACAAAAACACAACAATTCGTATTTATGGGTGATTATACGCTCAAAAAACACACTGATTATATTAAATTCCATTTCCTACATACTGGACCTTTAAGAAACTGTTTTGGTTGAAGAGCAGTTCATATTTACATTAAGTCAGGTAAAACGGTGTGATCTTTGTATCTATTTAAAATATCTGACACCAAACAATTCTTCACTAGTTATTAATAATTATAAAACATTCAAAGATCACACTCACTTTTTAGATAGAGAAATCACAAGTTAATATATCATTTAATAATCATAGAGTTAAGTAGTTTGTTTTGATCAAGAAAATGTCTTACCGTGAAGAAATGTAACAGTTGTGCGTGCTGTTCCGTGCTGAGTGGTTCAGAACGATCACAGTGTATTCAGAGTCATTAATGCTGTCAGACACTTTAGCTACTTTCTGCACAGTGAACACCTCAGTTGGAGATATGAGTGCCATGTCCTGGTCTCCACTGCAAATGTCCGCTCCCAGGTGGACAAAGAAGCAAGTAGTGATATTAAAGATGACTTGCCCATCCCAATCTTCCAGTTCCTTTAGCGTAGTATAGCTTGAATGGACTTTAATGAAGCTTCCAAATCTCACCTTTGAGCCCTCTGGTGCTGAGTAACCTTCGTGAATAAAATACAGAGTCTCGCATTTCTTTGGATTCAGCAGCGACATTGAGTCCATGAGCAGGAAGTGAAGGGACTTGAAATGGAAATGGTTTTCATAGGTGCTTGCATTTCCGCCCATTGTCTCTACGGCAGCGTCAAAGGTCTTTATAAAACCCACATCTGCATTGGCATATGTCAGAAGTGCTGCAGTATGGTCTTTTGTTCCTCCAGGGATCAGCTTTTGACAGTGGTTATTTGCACTCCATGCTTGCTGGAATCCTGCACTGGCGTTCAGCTCTTGTCCTAACAAGCCTGAATTGATAAACTTCTCCATGGCCTCTTGACGGCATCCATCGTACAGGTCATCCACAGCATCTGGGGCCATGTCCAGCAGTTTTAAATTTGTCACCTTTAATTAGATTGAAGTTTCAAGACAAGAGAATATCACTTTTTTTTTTCCAAACATAACACAACATGTTTTAAGCGGCCATCTGTAAGAGAAATACTCACCTTGTGGAAAAGACCAGTGACAACGATTACAGCAATGAGCAGTTTTCCTCCGTCCCACATTTTAATAGGCTCTTCTTATCTTCTATCTGCACAGTCTGCTGAAACAAAAAATCCAAGAGAAGAATTGCAAGACCACACGTGAATAAAAAGTTGTACACAGGCCAGCAATGGGATGATGTAGCGTGTTGCTCCTAGACTTTGTTTAGACAAGCCCTTAGTTGTCTTACATGAGAGCACAGCACCCACACTCCCACCCGTTAAACATAAATGATTAAACACTGAAATGAAAAGCAAATGTCGAAAGGCACATACCAGCAGGGAAAAGTAAGTTTCTTGGGAGCAAAAATCAAGTCTGCGTACATCAAATGGCAGGACAGTGATAATTCTCTTCAGAACACTGTCAGTGGGGAAGTAAGAGCTTATCACACCAAGCAACGCCCTTTTCTTTCCTGTGGAAGGAAACAGTGTGCCATTGGGAGCCTTGAGGTCGAGGTATTTGTTCTACTAGAGCTACTGAGTTACTGTAGTAAGCTCTTGCTGATGCGTCAGAGATGTTTTATGTAGCCTACACGGTCCAGCCCAGTGATAAATTGTCTTTATAACCCAGTTTATCCTAAATACTTTGTTCTTTATCCTTTCTTCCTTTCTGTTTCTTTCTTCCTTTCCATATTCTGGATGATTTTCTTAGCTCTTAGATAGATTTGCATTTATTCATTAAACACTCACATGCTCATATTGAAACATGCTTACTATAATAATGCATACTTCCCATTAAAAGATCCCTGTCTAATATTTTTGCAGTGTAAGTGATGGAGGACAAAGTCCACATTTCTCAGTTTTTGTCTGACATGTATCTGAAGTTACTATGAGGCTTCAACAAATCAAGTGTCTTCCAAAGTTACATGAAATTAAATGCACCAAAATCTACAGAGGTCTCACCCAGTGCACACTTACTGTTTGAGGAATGAGGAAACTGAGCAGAAACTTTTATGAGACACATTGAATTTTTTGCTTTGTGAAAAATGTGATAATCCACTACAGCTTAACTTTTATTTCTTTTGGTTTAATAGTCACTTTGTTGCTGCTTGCTTCTATAATAATACTTTCATATCAGACCTATTGCATTTGGATTGAAAGGAATGCACCAAATACTCTTTAGTGTAAAAGTGGTGCAGAACATTTTAATCAATCTGTAAAAAGCAGTAAAACAAGTCCTTAAGAATCCTCTGATGCCCACTCCATATTCCTCTGTTGAGTGATATACCACATTCTACAGCACAAATACTTACCTGATGACTAAATACTGTTAATGGTGTTGTTTTTGTTGGCGCTCCATAGGGATTACGCTAGTGAACAGCAACTTCCTCCTCTCCTCCTCTCATTTCCTTTCTTTCTTGCTGGTAAAACAGGCTGCTGAATTTAAGCTTCACAAAGCACCTACTCAACCACAACAACACTTTTTTTTTTTTTTTTTAAATTCTAACCGTTGAGTTTTAGTATGAGGAGCAGAAGGGGAAGTGATAGTTTGGCCACAGCCCATCCTCTCTTGACTAGGGTCAGTGCAGGATGAACATTTTTAGTTGTTAATTACTTGTCAGAGCTCTGGCGGAAGGGGTGTGATGCCCTGTGAGAACTTGCCATGGGAGGCCGTTATTGCTGACATGCAGAGACAAACCAAAAACTTCAGCTGTAATTGTGCAATAAAACTTATCTTGAACTTGCATTTCATTTGTGTGTCATAAAATTGTCTAATATGGCGATGAAGCAGTACAAAAATCAGATAATGGAGTGCAAGTATGGGTGTTGTCTCTGTACAACATCTCAACAGCGTAGCTAAACAGTAGGCCTATATGCACAACATTTAACACACGCAACAGCATTATGCAAAACTTCAACAATTCCTCCAACCCACAGAACTGCGCACAACTTTCAAAAAGTGCCAACAGTTTTTACCGTTATAATTATCACCTTCACATGAAGCCAAAGAAAGTAACAACTTTTAGGAAGTTGTTTTCTGACAGTCTGTTGGCACATTTAATGTGGTAACACTAAGAGAGATATTCCATCTTTAAATCAAAAACCCTACAGTGTGCCTTGGATTGTTTTTGATGGAGACTTGCATTTTAGATTTCTTAACTGAGAGTATACTTTACTCATGCAGTGAGTCCCTCACAAGATCGAATAGTAAACCCGATATATCCAAAGAGCGCACGTGTGACTACACTCTAAAAACGTTTTATTTTATTTTTTTCATTAAAAGATTATATTTGTTGTATCAGTGTGTTTTAGTCAGTTGACAACTTACTTTAAGATGGTCAAAATCAAAAACATTTTTGACTAGCATGAAATTATAATAAATAAGTTAGAATATCTTAAATAAAATAATTTGTCTACAAAATATCACAACTTTTGCATAAATATTAAGTTGATTCAACTTAATTAAGTTTTCTTTTTAGGGTTAAAGCAAATCATGTTGGTTGTACTAAACTAATGAAGTTTGTTGGATTATATAAAACTCAAAGGACTGACTCATAAATGGCAGAGTTGGAACTACTTATGAAGATGCATGCAAACTGTTACCCTAATTTTTTAAAGTTGAACCAGTGGATTATTTTTTAGAGTGTGCTACTAAGACCCAGCAGCTCATCTATTCCAGGTGCCAGCCAATAACGGTCAAGGTAATTTAACCCCTCTTTAACCTCCAAAGTTTATTCTTTAGGACTTTAGTAACTCATTTGTCAGTGATCGTCAGTATTTGTAATCCTCACACAACCATGATCCTCCGTCTGAATCAGAGACCAATAAACAGTCTAGAGGATGAAAACTTTTAAATCTAATTCAAAATATGACATTAAAAAAACCCAAAACTCTGATATGAAATTTGTGAGGAGTTTCTGTGAGAGTCCAAACATCACATGACACTCAGCTGACCCATATTGTACTAGGTTATCTGACAGCAGAAGCAGACGACACACAGTGGATTCAGATTCTGCAGTGGCTGTTCATCAGTGTAGAGAAGAAAAATTATCTCTTTGAGTCTCTTCAAGGTGCAGATGGCTTCGTCTGTTTGTCTTCGTTTTCCCCCAGAAGGCCTCAGTGGTCGAGGATCCGCAGGTTTCCTGAAATGATCTTGTTCTCCAGCACTGCTCCGGCAGGGATGTCGATCCTGTCGCCATGATTGGCTATGATAATGACGGTTCCCTGGGGAGGGTAGAAAGGTTTTATTAATAAACACAGTGATGTCATTTTACTGGTTTATTGTTTGTGTGGAGTGGAGGAAGTGCTCAGATCCTTTACTTCAGTAGAAGTATTGACACCACACTGTGGCCCAAATCACTCACCACTCACTCTGTAGTCCACTATATAGTTTTCATTTCATTTCATTTATTTCCTTTTGACCCCTCCCCAGGGTATAAGGGACAGACAAAAATAACATTAACAAATCAGAGCAGGCGGCAACCAATGCACAACAAAATAAATGGAGCAGAATTAGTGTACATATGTACAAGTCAAAGCAAATCAAGAGAAACTATTCAGGATTAGCCTGGTTCCAGACCATAGACCCCGCCCACTCAACTGAGTAGGCTTGCATTACTGGTCTGGCATACTTCAATGAATTTGTGATTTATCTCGTCCAAACGATGGACGGACCAATGAACGCCGGGGGTCTAGCGATTAGCCAATCAGCGCCACGCTGATGTCAAGCTGTACGCCGGTGGGTAACTGGTGAGGATAGCAACAATGGCGACCGCTACAGATCCTACAGACCACATTGACGATGCTATCGAGGTATTTCGCCACTACTCGCGTTAATGGAGGACCAAATTAAGGGAGCTGCTAAACCGGATTTAACGGCGATGCAGCTGGGCGTGCACGACGGAGACATTTTAAACGGGCAATGCTCACTTGTTTTCGGCACCCCCGAGGCATGGATACTAATGACGTCAGATTCTGGGTGAGTCGTCTGATTGGTTACGGAAAAAATCAAATTCCTTCCCCTTGTAAATCGCCTTCAATGGAAGCCATGTCAGACTGAAGGTTCTGGGAGCTTCAGTCTGACACTCAGGCTAATTCAGGATTTTCTTTAAAAGTTTCAACAAATTTGACAAGACCTTTACTTTTAGAGATGACATTAACTTTTGAAACTTATAAATATTTGGATTTACTCTATAGAACTGTCCGACCAGCTCTCTTCTCTCTTTGTTAAAAAAGGAACACACAAGTACATAATGATATTCGTCTCCTCGATTGCCAGTCAAACAAAGAGTACATTGCCGAGGGACATTTTCACAGTCATACCTGCACTCAGAGATAGGTAACTTGTGATTTCCACACCGAAACTTAGACAAACAAACTCTTTCGGCAGGTCTTAACATAATCAGATAAGGTTCAAAAGTGAAATCAGTTTTAAACAATTTATAACTATCACATAAAGGGTTGCTTCGTAATTTCTCATGCCATCTCTGTAGTTCCATATCAGATAATCTACGTTCAATCATTAATTTTAAATACTTAGGGTTCATCCGTCCAGTGTCATGCCATAAATACGATAAACCACAATCATCAAGAATATTTTTAACTTTGGAAATCCATTTACAGTTAAAAATATTGTCATCATACAAAATCTTGAAAACAATAAACACAATCAAAGAGATTTTTGTTGTATCATGACTAATTAAATGTACCCAAAAGTTAATCATTCTCATGTTTAGCTTTAAATCTAGACTATTTAGACCAAACTCTCCATAAATAATACAATTTGCTGTGCGTTTATTAACATTAAGTAAACGTTTCAAAAAAGATCTGTGAAGCATTTCAATTTGGTCAAGTTTATGAAATCCCCAGACTTCACTTCCATATAAAAGAATAGGCACTATAAGCTGATCAAATAACTCACATTGTATATCAACAGGTAACTGTGATCTAGTAACTCTGTTTTCCAAGGAGAATAAAACTCTTTTAGCTAGTTTAACTTGCTTAGCAATCATCCATTAAAATTAAATAACGTTCCAAGATAGTCATACTCAAAAGTAACTTCTAATTTATTTGAACCAAACTTAAATTCTGGGAGTATCCGTAATTTCCCCCTAGAGAAAATAACAACCTTTGTTTTGTCTGTGTTAACAATTAAATACCAGTTTTTACAATAGGAAGCAACTGCATTTAATGCGGTCTGTAATTCTGAAGGAGTCTCTGCCAGTACAATCGTATCATCCGCGTTAAGCAGGACATATAATTTCAGATATATCCCTATTTCACCATTCATCACATTGCGGCATTCAGTTGAGAAAAGTTGAAGTCCTTTGTACCATTGACCCACGTATTTTTCAAAGTCATTTAAATATAGTGCAAACAATAGTGGTGATAAATTATCCCCCTGACGTATTCCTACATTACATACAAATTGTTCAGACAAATCATAACCAGCTCTAACACAAGATTTAGCATTCTCATAAATATTATGTATCACATACCCTTCCATTTATACCAAGTGCAAATAATTTAAGCCATAATGATGACCGATCTACCAAATCAAACGCTTTTTTATAATCAACAAAAGCACAATATAGTCTTTTTTTCTTAGGCAGGTACCATTCAACCAGTGAGTGAAGAACAAAAATATGGTCAAGGGTTGAAAAGCCTTTCCTAAACCCTGCCTGCTCTTCTCCAAGAATTCTTTCAGACTCTATATAAGCAGTTAGTCTGTAATTTATAACAGCCGTAAAAAGCTTACCAATACAACTAAGTAAAGTAATACCTCTGTAATTTTCAGGATCATCTACTGGTCCCTTATTTTTGTATAGTGGTTTTATCACTCCTAAACACCAGTCAGTGGGGACTATACCTGTTATCAGCACCAAATTAAAAAATTTAACTATAATGTTCAACACTTCCAAAGGGGAGTTCTTTATATATTCATTTATAACATCATCAATACCGTTTGCTTTTTTATTTTTAAATTTTTTTACCATTCGCTGTATTTCTTCCAAAGTAAACAAATCATTTATGTATTCATTTGTAGGAGAGGTGACTTGTCTGAGGTCAAATTGCTGGTCTTCTGGTGTACAATTATCACTCGATTTTTGGCTGAGTTTTTTAAAATATTCAGCAAAAGTTTCTATAGATACATTTCCTAATTTTCCAGATGGTTTACCTGCATTTAAAATAGACCAATATTCATTACTATTAGATTTTTTAAGTGTACGAAGTTTCCTATGTAAAGAATCATAGTACTGCCTTGAACATTTTCTTATGATGGATTTATACTTTCTAGCTATACATTTTATTTCAACTTTAGATTGGACAGAGCGGTTAAATTTGAATATGTTCATGGATTTAAAATATTTTCTACGAGCCTCAGTACATTCAGCATTAAACCAGGGTTTTCTCTTCTGTAGTTTTTTTGACATTCTACCAAATTTGTACAGATCCTGAACATATGCCTTACATAAACCCAAACTTTTAGCTTGATCTACCATAATGTCACATATACCTTTACTAATGTTATTTATTTCAACCAGATTTGTATTGGAAATATTAATTGCATCAATCATTGAATCATACATTTTTATAACCTCTAAATTAAAGATTTCTTGGTATGTGGCTTTTAACTCAGGTTTCCATCGGTGTTTAAATATTAAATGGGTCATGTGTCTATAATCTTTTTCAGGATCATAATAAGCAGTATCTGTAAGAGTTTCACACTTATGAGTACCAAGGTTATTGGCTCTTATAGTTAAACTAATAGGTCAGTGGACATCTGACAAGCATTTATCCAAAGGTTCAATACAAAAATAAATAATCTGTGCTAACAAACAAGCTGACACTATGGCATAGTCAATAACGCTGTTTCCATTATAATTAAAGCAGGTGTAGCGCCCAGTGCCTTTATCAGACCCAAATCTTCCATTTACAGTCTTCAACTCTGAACTTTGACATAATTCAATTAGACTGTGACCATTATTATTAGTCGTTAGATCTTCACTGACCCTCTGTAGATCCATCAAAGAAAAATCATTTATTTCACTATTTAAAAACATTTCGCCATCAAAAGACAGCCCATTTCTAATACTCGTTCCTATGTCACCTACATTTAAAGAGTCACTCAGAGTACCAGTTCTTGAATTGAAATCACCCAACATCACTATTGGTAAGCTGTATTTACTGTTCATAAATGAAATATCTTGGGAGACATTTCCAAAATAGTCCTTGTTGAAAAAAATAGATCCTTCATGTGGCACATAAACTGTTCCCAAGATGAATTCAAACCCAAAAGCTGCTTTGGCCATTTTAGTCCACAGGATGGCATCAGAAGTAGTGTCTTTTATCTCATGAACATAATTTGCAAACTCATTTTTAACTAATAGACAAACCCCATGTATACCACCATGTTTATAACTTGATTTCTTCTTTTCTAGCACAAAAGGAGTAAATCCATCACAGTCTGATTTACAGATATTATCTGTTTTGGTTTCTGTTAAACAGATAAAGTCATAGTCTTTAATGTATTCTGTAATGCCAAATTGAAATTTAGCACGTAATCCACATACATTTAGTCTGAGGAATTTAATATCCGTCTCCTGTTTAGTCTTAAATCGACCGGTAGAATTTTTACAAGTTACATCCTTGATACAAGTTGCATGTAGTGAGGGGTCAGCGCTGGCCTAGGGGAGGTCTACATATATCCCGACGCTTTGAGCTTTTTCTGCAGGCCATCCCAGTTTGAACATCAGCTCATCACCGGAGTAGATGATTTTCTTCACTTCCCGATCGTTGTCCTTAATGATGCAACTGATGTTACCGTCCATTGTCCAGGCTCTTTTTATCTCTGGATCCATCCTCACTTGTCTCAGGATCTTTCCTCTCAAGAGCATAAGGTCTTCCTCAATAAAGACTTTTTCCCATCAATGCTCCTTAGACGTTTTTTATTTCTCATAATTTGAAGTTTGGTTTCATACCTGACAAACTTGACAAAAATGTTTCTGCTGCGGTGTTGATCTTCAGCCTCGTGCACTCTTCCACGCTTCCCTGGCAGATGGTATCTTACGCTGATGTCCTGCTCTTTCATCTCCACTCCCATCTCGGCTGCCAGATCAACTACTACTTTCTTTGTGTTCTCACTGTTTGTTGACGGGATTCCTCTAATGATGATGTTTGTCTTGCGAGTAGTTTGCTCAACTTTGTCACACTCAAACTTCAGTTTATTCATCTCCATAGCAGCTTTTGTCGCTGCTTTCACAGCTGACTCTTGACCTCTTTTGATCATGTCCATGTGTTTTCCCCACTCTTGGAGCAAGAGTTAAGTGGATTCATTTACAGCCGCCGTCACTACGGAACTTATTAACGGAGTCAGTGCATCTATAACTTTTGGGACGATTTCTTTAATTAAGTCGCCCACGCTCAGGTCCTTACCAGCACCCTCCTTTGACACTGACTGCCTCGTGTTGTGAGCGCCGCACGTAGTCGGCTTCTTCTTGCTCAATCCGTCAGCCAAAGCACTTGTTCCGTCGGCAACTGCCTTGGTAACTGCACCAGCTATCGATTCTTGAATACTTTCGTTGATATCATCTGTGTTTTCTTCAGTTTCTCCAGACTCTCTCAGAGCAGCGAACCTGTTGTCGCTCAGTGCCGCCACCTTGCCAGGTGCAAAGCAGCCTGTGAGGTCGCCATTTTGTAGTGCTGGGGATTAATACACCCAATATAGTGGACTCAAAATATCCCACAATGCACCACGAAAAGTAGTGTACAACCAATGGTCACTAACCAAGAAACACGGAGATTGACGAGAGGAGAGAATGCAACTCGATTAAAACCTGCTGTACATGTTTAACTTATAACAACATGTTGAAGTTTAACAGTTTTTCTTTGTCGTCGTCGTCTGTTAACGAAGAGATAAAAATAAATCAGCAACTGATTTTCTTTAGTTTCTTTAATGTGAGCAGAGCAGCATCACAACACAAAGAGCTGCAAAGAATTGTGTAACCTTATAAATCAACTTGGGGAAAATACGCAGGTCAGAATTTGTTATGGATGGTTCTCCAGGTGACTTTGATACAACATGTTTTAATTGTGTGACAGTAATAATGTAATAAACGGCGCAGAGGGTATTGTCAGAAAGTGTTCTTTCATGTTTTTATAGTCCTCTACGTAGAGCTCCCTGTATAGTGGGTATGGAAGAGTGAATGAGTGAATGATTTCAGACACAGCCTGTGACAATACTCCACTACAAGGTCCAAAACTAACTTTTTCACTTACCAGCCAGGCTGGCTGGTAAGTGAAATTTTTTACCAGCCAGGCAGATATTTTACCAGCCAACCAAATAAAAATTGCTTTTAAGTGTTGTAATTTGCTATCAGTATTATTTAGCATGTCATTTGGGTCTTGTATGCGATTCTCAATCAATATTTTAATAGTGTGCACTAATATTAGTAATAATGTATGCTAAAATATGAATAACTGTTTCAACAGTTAAGTGTAATATTTGGGTTAATAAATTCTGTAGTATTCTTACTACAGTGCAAAAAGAATCTTTCATTAAGGAATTTTACATGAATCACTGACTTCAGTCCCCTTTGGACAGTTGAGACATAACATTTTAGCTCGACCAGACTGCAACAGCAGGGCCTGCCCTATATAAACATGAATGTCTGACCAGTGGTGGACAAAGTATTCAACGACATGACTTGAGTGAAAGTAAAGATACTCTTGGTCAAATATTACTCCAATACAAGTGAAAGTTGTTCAGTCATTTTTTTTTTACTTAAGTGAAACTGCACCAACTGATTAACATACAAGTAAAGAACAGTTCCTTCATAAGTAAAGAACAGTCCCTACAGTGCGGTGAGGTTTGTGGATGGTTACCTGCCACAAAGACAGAAATGTGAACGGCTCGTTTCTCCTCTGACACAACACATAGCCTACCTGTGTGCTCGGCTGTTCAGGTACGTTTGGGCAGCGATCGCAGCGCACTGAAATTCTCGCGCAAGCCCGTTCACATCAGACGGCATTTCTCCACGCCGGTCGACAAGCGGTTCTGCTCCCAGCTGTTGTCTCCGTCACATTTGGGGCTGTTTTTCCATCATGGATAACTGCCCAGCTTAACACATTCGCTCGCGGCTCGCGCAGAAAATAGACCAGACGCCGAAACGATCACTGCAGGTCAGCTCCGCGGCCGGTGTGAATGACACAATCGGTTAATATGGGCGCTGAAAGGAAACTGGCTTCGCTTCGAGGCTATTCACAGCGCTTCCGCGGGCGGTGTGGCCCTGGCGTTACGTGACCAAAGATCGTCTCTGCTTGAAATACACATTACTCTGCCAGGAAACCAGCCGATACCAGCACCGTTCTACAGTAACAAAAAAAAAATTTTCACTGGTAAAAAAATATCTCGCCAGAGTGGCGAGTGGTCTTAAAAATTTACCAGCCAGAGACAAAATCTACCCGTAATTGGCGAGTGGCGAGTGTTAGTTTTGGACCCTGCTCCACTACAAGTAAAAATCCTGCACTGAAAGTGCTACTTAAGTTAAAGTATGCAAATATAATCAGAAAATGTACGTAAAGTATCAAACATATAAATATTCTTTTGTGATTTAATTTTTTTTGTTGTGTTTTCTTTTTATAGGGTATACATTTTACATTTAATGCATTAATGCATAGATTTCAGTTATGTTGCTACCCACTGAAATAATATTATGAAAACCAAGAATTAAATAAAAAAAAACATTACAAAACACAGGCGGGAAAAAAAAGAGGGGGAAAAAAGAGCAGATAACAAAAATGTACTACAACCAATAAGAACAAAAATTAATTAATTAATTAAAAAAAAAAAAACAAAACAGGTTAGTGCTGAGTTGTGCAGAGTACATAGTAAATTATTTCGCAGCAATATCATACATATATACATTTTAAAAGTTTACACCATAGAATATACAATTAATTATTTATGAGCTGGACACTCTTTCAGACCCCAACATATAGGTGTGGTACTTTCCCCATTTCAAATCATATTTCCCCACCTTATCCAACAATCTGTATGATAGGCGCTCAAAAGCAGCCAACTGCCCAAGAGATGTATACCACAAGGATGGCGCAGGTGCAGCAGATGCTTTCCAGTCTTTAACCAGCAGTCTCCTTCCTAAGGTCATCTGGAACTGGTTTGTTGTGTGTTCCAAGAACAAGAACCAAGCACGGTGAGGCAGCATTCAGTTATTATGCTCCTCACCTGTGGAACAAACTTCCTGTAGATCTGAGGTCTGCTCAAACTGTCAGCTCCTTTAAATCAGGGCTAAAAACACTATTGTTTACTGAAGCGTACTCTTAGATTAAATACTTACCTGCTGTATTCTACTGCCCATACTTTTTAACTACACACTGCTGATTTATGCCGTTTATTATTCTACTTCTTACTGCTCTTAGATGCAATGTATTGAGCCTGTTTTTATTTTATGTTACTGTATTTTATTATCACTATCATTCTCATTCATATATTTATTTATTTTATGTTACTGTATTTTATTATCACTATCATTCTCAATTTCTATTTCCCTTTTTAATTGACTGTTTTTACTGTTTTAAATTGTGTCTTGTTGCTTTTAATGTCTCTGTAAAGCACTTTGAATTACCTTGTGTTGAACTGTGCTATACAAATATACTTGCCTTGCTTTGCATTGCCTAACATAAAGGCAGTTTGGATCCACTCCACTAAGGGAGGATTCAAATCTTTTAGTAAGGAAGGATCTCCCAAAATAAATAACTTGGGAGAAAACGGAATATTGACGCCAGTAATGTTTTCCACTGTACTGTGTATTACAGACCAATATTTCTGAACTTTTGAACAGTTCCAGAGCATGTGCACTAAACCGCCATCCTTGTCATGACACCTCCAACACTCAGGACTATCAGCCAAACCCGCACTATGGAGCTTGGCTGGTGTCCTGGAGTTGGAGTATGGAGTTCTATTTAAAATTTTGAATTGAATCAATCTTGTTCGTAATTCCCTTGATAATTTCTTCCCATTGCTGAGAATTTTCAACCATTCCTCCTCTGTATAAGATACCTTTAAATCAGTTTCCCAACATAATTTTAATGCAACTATTTTAGAATCAGAGGCCTTGAGAATCATTGCATAATAAGACGAGGCTTCATGACCCAGACCAGAGATGTTCAAAATCCTCTCTAGAGTTGCGACACTAGGTGGTGCTGATGAGGGGGAGCCAAAGACTTTCCCTAGCAGGTGTCTTAACTGTAGATAATGCCAGTATTGATTCTGTGGTAGGTTGAATTCTTTTTGAAGTGTTTCAAAGGATTTTAGTGTGTCCTCCTGGTATAAGTCCCCTAGAGCTACAATGCCCTTTTGGTACCAAGATTTCCAGAGAAAAGGTTTTTTGTCTATACAAAGCTTGGGATTTAGCCAGATCCCAGCAGACCTGTGAAGATAGGGGTCAAATTTAAATATCTTTGCTATTTTATTCCACACCCATTGGATATGAGAAATAATGGGATGTAAACAACTTTGCGGGGCCAGTCCAGCTAAGATTATAGGTTCAAGAGGTGCACAGATGGTGCTCTCGAGATGAAACCGATGATCCATGCGGATCAGACTGCATGGAAAAATGCCGATCCAAGAACTCCGATCCAGTTTTTCACGGAGTCCGATCCAGGTTTTCTGGCCAGCCCAGCGCTCTGCGATTCAAGCAATCCATTCCAGTGATCCGTTCCAGCACTTACTATCAATCCACCAGGCCAGCATGCAGACAGCAGACAAACACGGAGGGAAGTGTAGGAAGAGTAGCGGTCAACTTAGTTAACTGACTATTTGTTTTCTGCTCTGGTTTTTTTGAGAGTGATATTTTTATTTGGTTTACACTCTTACTGTTTAAGTAAAGAGCACTGATGGCATTGTTTTGAGCACAATTAGTGAAACTGGAGCCATGGATGGACTATTGCTTGTTTAAACAGTTGTACAATATTGTGTGCCTGTGCACCAGGCTGGCACTGACACTTGTTAAATGTCAACAATGTCTTGTGGTGTTAATCTTTTTTTATTTATTAGGGGGCCAAAGCACAAGTGTGTGGAGTCTTGCTGCTATTTTAATTTCAGTGTTAGACATTTTAAAGATTTCTTGTGTTGATTTATTTTCTATTTATTAAGGGGCCAAAGCAGCCAAAGCAAACCAGCTATATTTTTTATTTAATGTTAATGTTAAAGTTTAAAGTTTGTTTATTTAACCCTGTTAACAATAAACAGGTCAGTTTCTCATACCAACTGTTGTGGATCATTCTAACTAACCCGATTAAGTAGTTGTTCTTGTTAGAGTAATATTGCTTGATCAAACCTTTTCTAACATGACTGACAACAAAATAAGTGAATATGTATAATACACGCTTGGATCGGTATCGGCCAAAACTCAAGGCTGTAATATCGGTATCGGATCGGAAGTGAAAAAGCTGGATCGGGACATCCCTAGATATAATACTATTAGTTAACACAGATGCTGTAGGATGTGCATAAGGCTAATCCATTGCATAAATTTCTTACTAAAACCAAAGCTTTGCAAAGTGGAGAGCAGATACTGCCATTCCACCCTATCAAACGCCTTTTCAGCGTCTAGTGAGATTGCAGCCATAGGAGAAGTTTCATTCTGAGCTGCCCACATAATATTTATGAATCTTCTAATGTTATCTACATATGAACGAGACCTTATAAAACCAACCTGATCTGGATGGATCAGAGAGGTTATAACCTTGTTCAGGCGGTTAGCTAAAATTTTAGATAAAATCTTACTATCGCATGAGGTTAAACTAATAGGTCTGTAATTTTTGCAGTCCAATAGGTCCTTTCCTTCTTTTGGAATGAGAGTAATAACGGCCTCAGTTAGAGAGGGAGGGAGCTTTTTCTCCACAAACGTCTCATTATAGGTATCTAGAAGCAATGGTGCCAACTCCGCTGCAAAGGCCTTAAAAAATTCTGCCGTAAACCCATCTAAGCCAGGGGCCTTATTCGAGGGAAGTTGTTTAATGGTCTCAGCTATCTCCTATATAAAAGTACTATATAAAAGTAGAAATGTCACTCCTGTCCACCTTTGATTCAGAAGTATAAAGATTAACAAGTAGTTTCTAAAGGCTAGATTTATCTCCCGGGTCCATGTCATTGGTTCGACAGCCCATTGGTTCAACATCCCATTAGTTTGACTGTCCGCAGTGCTGAACGGCTCGTGGCGGGCGTATGGTGCGCCGCGCCCGGCTTGAGGCGGAGCAGGCTCACGGCTTATGTTTGTCACTTCCTTTTTCATTTTAACCCACACCATGATCTTTTCCTGACCCTAACCAAGTGGTTTTTGTGCCTAAACCTAACCAGACCTTAACCACAGGGCATCATGATGATTTCGGAACGGACTTCAGAACAATGAGTTTAATATGGTCGGAACAATGGGATGTCGAACCAATGGGCTGTCGAACCAATGGGCAGTTCCCTATCTCCCTGGGGTCAGTCAGGAGATGTCCATCATCTCTTCTAATTACAGAGACAGCACTCATAGCTTCTTTTTGCCTGATGTAATTAGCAAGTAATCTCCCCGCCTTCTCACCTTCCTCAAAATATTTTTGTCTTGCACAGAAGAGAGAAAACTCCACCTTCCGGGTCCTAATTAAATTATACTCATATTTCAACCTTGTCAGCCTAGTGAGATTTTCAGAGGACGTGCTCTTTCTAAGATTTGATTCTGCAATTTCGATCTGCTTCTCAAGCTCCTGCAGTTTAGCATGATTTTCTCTTTTTTTATATGAAGAGTACTGTATTATGTGGCCTCTTAAAAAGGCTTTCAAAGCCTCCCAGGCCACCCCTGCTGAGGGAGCTGTAGCCCAGTTAGTTTCAATATATAGATTGATTTGTGTTCTAATAAATTCCTTGAAGGCCACGTTTAGCAAGAGGCTAGAATTAAGTCTCCATCTAGTTGACTTTTCTGGCTTACTAGATAACCCCATTTGGAGAAATACAGGACTATGATCTAAGAGAATTCTATTACCAATGCCACTAGTATGAATAGCAGGTATGAGGGAGTGAGAAACTAAAAAAAAGTCTATCCTGGAAAATGAACTATGGGGTGAAAAAAAAAGTATAGTCCTTTAATGTTGGATTTTCTATACTTTGGACATGTTAACACCATTTGTGCTCTTGAAGTGCGGGCTGAGGCAGAGCTACGTGTCTAGTACGCTGTCCATGACCTCATTAAAATCCCCCCCAAAATAACAGGATGATTCCCCATCTCATTTAATTTCTTTTCAAGTAAACCAAAAAAGGTAGGGTCATCTATATTTGGGGCATATATATTGGCTAGAATAATGCTGCTACCCTGAATCTCACATAACATGATTAAAATTCTCCCCTCTTCATCAGTACTCTTCCTTAGACATTTAAATTGCAGGTGTTTGTTGATTAGAGTTGCTACTCCTCTGCTTTTGTTACTGCCACATGAAGCCTCCACAAACCCGACCCAATCTCTGCATAGTTTATAGGAATCTGAAATAGTATAAACTGAGTACTATGCAAGTCTTGGTGCACCCTGCAAATTGACCCAATATTGCACAACAACCACCCATAAGAAACATAATCACAAACATAAACAAACAAGAGACTCCAAAAAAATAAAATAAAAACTACAAACATGCGTCCAATAAACCAGACAAGCCTCAACTTGGTCCATGACTCTCTAACTTGAAGCTGCGGAGAACAGAGTCCCACCACCCGCTCGCCCACCCCTCCAGCTAATGCCTAACGCACAGGAGTGCATGTGGTGTCACAGCTGGCTCCCGGCATAGGCATAGAAAATGCAATTAGCCTACAGAGAACCCCCCATTTTTAAGAATATAACATGTTGGCATTTGAGTGAATAAACTATACCAGATTGTGAACAAATTTGTTAGTCCACAATTTATGTGGCGAGAGAACAAAAAAAAGGGAAGATGAGGAGAAAACAAACAAACACCCTTAATATCATCCAAACAAAAAACATTAAGTTCCCCAGAATATATACCGTAAGTTTGTATAGGTTTACTCCTTAGTCTATAATATATGCGAGGAGAAAACTGAGTTAACAGTAGCTTATTAAAACAAGACTTAAGAATAATCATCTCATACAATAAGCAGGTTGGTCCATTAGATAATCAACTATCCTGAGCAAGATTAAAAGAAAAAAAAAGGGAAAAAAGAAGAACTGGAATGTTTTACGACTTTCCAAAAATAGCTACTTATAAGGTGGGGATGCCAAAAATCAAAAAGCAGCTTGCCCCTCCTATTCCAAAACACCAACATCAAAATAAAGTAGTGCCTTATAGCCTTACCCCGAATGAAAAGTCAAATAATGTAGGCTAAGTCAGTGCCTCTTTACAGTCATCAAAGCGGCGGGGACCTTGCAACGATCTTATGGTGAGCACTGCTGGATACTCCAAGGAGAATTTAATGCGCTTTTCGTGGAGCATCTTTTTACACGCATTGAACTCAGTGTGTTTATCAGTCACCAGTTTGGAGTAATCTGCAAAAACCATGATGCGGTGATCTTTCCAGGTGACTTTGTCCATTGTGCGTGCCGCTCCTGCGATGCGGTTCTGATCCTGGAATCTCAGGAATCTAGCGATGATTGGTCTCGTTGATGGAGAGTCAGGACCTGAACTTTTACGCGCCACTCCAATCCTATGCGCCCTTTCCAGTTCCAGACCCATTGAGAAGTCTAGGTTCAGAATCTCCGGCAGAACTGTGCTCAGAAACGCCAGGGTGTCGCCACCTTTACAGGACTCTGGAAACCCAATGAAGCGGAGGTTGTTCTGTCTGTCTCGGTTCTCCAGATCATCCAGCTTCTGTCGGAGGGCCTCCACTTCAGAAGCTGTGGCTGCAGGATTCGCTTGTTGCAGCTCGTTGGCATCCTCCAGAAATTCCAGGCGACTCTCAACTTGTGTTATACGGTAAGCAATATCGGCTAATTTGCTGTCTGTGGCCCTTGTTGTCGCCCCTATAGCCTCTGATTTCTTATCGTGGGCCTCTGACTTCTCTAGAATCAGTGCCGTGAGTTTTGCGAATTCTTTAGCCACTTCACCAGAGATATTGCCATTAGCAGGTTCACAGAGAGCAGGCACTTCAGATGGCAGTGAGTCGCACTGATTTGTTTGGCTCATGGTCGCCGGTTCATTAGTCCTCGGTCCACTAGTGCCAGTTTTTGGCAGATTAGCGGTACTTCTGGTCGCATTCGGCATTCTTGAGTATTAGTTTCAAGTTTCTGCAAAGTCACTTGATTAGACTTGGGTTCTTTGTCAAGAAAATAAGTTAAAAGCGAGCAGGTGTGGACTCCGCTCTCACTCAGGCAGCCATGCTCGTCAACCCGTCACGTGCCTCACCCAAAAATATAAATATTCTACACAAAAAAATAAATAAATTGTTTCTCTCAAAATCATTTTTCTTCTCTCTCTCTCAAAACCTAAGTCTGCTCTCGTGTCAGGATTTTGCTCTCACTGTGAAAATAATGTCATGGGCGGGGCCACGTTCCTATTGGCCAGTCTCAATTGACAGCTAGGTGAGGATCATCTTGGGAGTCGAATTCAACTGAATCATTCATCCACCATAGTGGATTCACTGGCATAGATGTGCTGCATTATTTGGGAGCAGAGACTCCAATGTTTGGGTAAGAAGGTGACACACACAATTGATGGGTAGCTAGGTGAGCAAGTTGGTTATAAAAATCATTCCTATAATGAATCCCTTTTCTCACCTAACGTTATTTTACCGAGATTGTGTTATTAACTATAATTAATTAACTTTACATCTAGCTAGGTTATCCCATTAACGTTACTTTACTATGGTGCTTTTCTCTTCCAACATTCCATGTGTGGCAGGGTGAGCGCTGCTACACCTCTGCCCTTAATAGACATCAGCTGGGTCTAATTTCCAGTTGTCGGAGCCTAATTGCGCAGTGGTGGCACCTGCGTTATTTGGTCTTCCCCTCACAGGCGCGCTCACTTCTACCTGGCGTTTACATGGCGAGGGCTGTGTGTGGCGTGCTCCGGTTGGCGTGCTTTGTGTGTGGCGTGCTCCGGTTTCTGTACCCAAACTTGGGACTCATAAGGTAGGCATGGGTGCTGCAATGTTTGTGTACTGTTAAAGCGTATTATGGTGTCACAGCTGCCGTGACTCTTCGCTTTACAACGGCGTTGGCCGTTCCTGTTGTGTGCAGCTTCGGAGGGGACTTTGAAAAGCGTGGTGTCTGCTCTTCCTCACTGCGAGACGGTGACTGGGTTTGAGCTGTGCGCTGTGCTTAAGCTCCCTTCGCTCCGGTAAGCTCACTCTGTTTTTTTATTTCTACTTCTGCTAGTTCTGTTAAATTTATGTTAAGGTTGTCCTGCTCTCTGTCCTGCTGTAGCTGAGGCCACAGCTTGTGGCTTCTTCTCCTCCTCTGTGCACTGTGTGGGGCTGCACGGTGACGTGGGTCGTCAGCTGGGCATCCTGAAGGACGGCTATCCACGGCCTCCAGCCACGGTGCGGCCACTCCGTTTTCCACTGCTGTTCTGCCGGTTTCCCACAGACGGATTAAAGCACACTGTAACGCAGCTGTGCATTCATGCGGCTTTGGACCTCTGTGTTATATTTGGAAGTCCGTCTCCTGTCCCCATATTTACCAGTGTACGAATCTGTGTGACCTTCTGTTGTTAAGAGTAGTCTACAGGTTTGAGTGTATTCCCTGGGGTGCAATTCCACAGGTGGTGTTGTCGGTTCATTTCCCTCTCCTCTCCATTTGGCCACACATGCATAACGTTATATATGCATATCCGCTCCCAAATAACGCAGCACATCTATGCCAGTGAATCCACCATGGTGGATGAATGATTCAGTTGAATTCAACTCCCAAGACGATCCTCACCTAGCTGTCAATTCGATTGAGACTGGCCAATAGGAACATGGCCCCGCCCATGACATTATTTTCACAGTGAGAGCAAAATCCTGACACGAGAGCAAATACTTAGGTTTTGAGAGAGAATAGAAAAATGTTTTGAGAGAAACATTTTTTTTTTTTTGAGAGAGAGAAAATGTTTTCACACTGATAACAAAAAAATAATATTTGAGAGTAAAAAAAAAAAGGTTTTTGAGAGGTTTTTTTCTTGGAAATCATTTTTTAAATCTCAAATTATTTTTTTTTTATATTCTATGACAAAATACTTTTTCTCAAAACTTTTTTAGTCTCAAATATTATTTTTTGCTATCAGTGTGAAAACTTTTTCTCTCATATTTTTTTTCTCTCAAACATTTTTTTTCCCTTTCATATCATTTATTTTCTTGCATGCAATAAAGACACAAATATATCTCCATATATTTTTACATCTCCACTGACCAGAAGTGCTAGGCTTACTGATGAATGGACAAGTTGGACTAATTTTAGTTGGCCCGAGGTCAAGTTAAATGTGTCAGAGCACCATTTTAGGTAATAGTATACGTGCCACTGTCCTATATAAGCTTTGTCTCTCTCTGTTCACAATCATCACATAGCTTCTGCATGTAGCCATGTTGATCCGAGCTCGTAATTAAACGTGCATTAACAAAGAACTCCGTGATCGGCCTCATCCTTGAATTCTCCAGATCACCACAGAAGCACCTACTCTCACAGACTTAACAAATTGTGAACTTATCCTTTTGTTTGAATCGCTCCTCTAAGAAAACTCAACTTTCTGTGACACATAGAATTATTATAGTTTTTAGTTTATAGTTTTTTATCGTTAACAGTGCAGCATCAATGAAAAGTGTAAAAGGCCACCGAAACGTTTACCTTCAGAGAAACGTTCTTTCCGAAGGTGACATCTCCGGACACAGTGAGGCAGTCGAGCTCCAACATGTCCGGGATGCTCTCAAACCTGGTCAGGAAATCCTGAACCTGCACAACAAACATCAGAATCATCACTGGATATTCTTCCTCTTATTGATTTCTGATCTACGACAAAAACAGTGTTGGCCCTTTGACAGTGACGATACTTCGAGTGTTAAAGTATATGTGAAATGTTTGTGGTTAATTTAATGAAGGCTGAAGGAACTGACATTTTATTTTTCCAGATAACGAGAAAATGATTGTGATCTCACAAAAAATGACTTCATCAAATTCATTATGTTGAGTTCAGTTTATCTCTTTATCCCAAGATGACAAAGAAAAACTTTTTTGTCACCTGCAAAAAAACAAAATGTTTATTTCTTTAGATAAATATCCTGTTATCTTACAGAATAATTAGGGTCCTACACTATTGTAATCCTACATTCTTCTTCTTCTTCTTCCGAGGAAATCATACTTCCCATGGGTGAAAACTCACCAAACTTTGCACAAAGGTCCAGTCTCATGCCAGATATCCTCAGCTGTAAACTCAAGCCAATAGTCCTGATGGTGGCACTACAGCAAGCGTCTAAAGTTCAAAATTTTGAAAATTGATAACAAATCAACCATACGTGCTACAACTTCACAACTTTCATCAAACTGTAGCCCCAATACTGAAGAAACTTTTGTACATTTAAACCTATTAAAAATTATGAAGTTCATCACTCTGTTTTCTTTTCAAAAACTGTAAAACTTATTAAACCTATCTCCTCCCACAATTTTTGCTCAATTGACACCAAACTTGCTACAGAGCATCTTCAGACTGGCCTACACAAACTACATTTCTCAGATTTTTGATTTATGAAAAACTGAGCCTACAGTGCATCAAAATGTTTGACTGTAAACGATACTGTAAACATATACATGCAAATTCTTGCTAAATAAATCTTCAGTGTTCATGTGGCAAATTTCAGAATTTTATCTCAAAAACTGAATTTTTGACAGCATTTTGAATTTTGCTCTAATGTGAACAATTGGAGTCAATGTAAAAATGGCAATTTTAAACATCAGTTTTTCACTTATGGAGCAAATCAATCATTGTTACAAACAAATTACCAACATCTCCATGCTGTCTAGATGCAATATGTATATTTTCAGATTTTTGTTTCGATAACTGAATTATTTAACAGTGGTTTGAAATCTGCTTTTCCATGCATGGACGGCTGCTAAACCTGCACGTCTGGCTTAGTCAGTTTGTGAAGCTACACATGAATTGTCACTGACTAATTAGCTCAGTGAGATAGAAATTGATTCTTAGTCTCAGAGGTTGTGAATTCAAGCCTCAGCTGATGCAAAAGGCAGATTGTGTTGCTAAATTCCTAAATGTCTTCCAATTCTTCTGCTTGTTGCTCAGAATTGCCTAACTATGCCCGGACACGACCCATCGCTGCACAGCAGCTATATTAATTATGTTGTTATTTCGACATTAAACTATGGTTTTAATGTTGTTGTTTTTTTTCTGAAAATATCACTAAAAAATAACTTTGCTTCCCTAAAATAACGAGACAATTATCATTCACCATTATCACAAGAAAACAAACATTTCTACGTTAAGATGACAATGATAATTATCAGGTGTTTGTAAAATAATTACCAAAGCTGGCAAATAATTAGCGGAGTTAAATGTACAGTGACCCTCTTTCAAATATTATGTAGAAGTATGAAGTGTCTACTAATACTCAAGTGAAGTACAGATACCTCAAATATGACGTGTATTCAGAAAATGTTTTCCAGTCTTTACCAATACTTTATATCATCATACGTTTATTTGTTCATCAGTGTCTGGAGCCGGACAAAGCTTTATCAAAGCACAGTCAAAAACTGTTTGTCTCCTTCCATCAGCGTACTTAACTCTACGCTGGCTGGCCTCAGCCAGTACCATCCCCCCCCCCCCCCCCTTGTGGCCTGGTGGGATATTACATTTAAACATGACTATTTATGGCTCTTAAGCCTGATAGGGTACGTATCTTTAAACATCTTCTGTTGCGATGTAGATGTTGCAGTATTAACATACTTTCTTCGACATCCAACAACTCCAACTCCAGCAAGATTCTCTCTCTCTTGGTCGCCATTGTTCACTGTAACCGGAAAAGCTGGAAGCTAAACAAAGGATCAACTAGAGACAACGATAACCATTCAGGAAAGGAATGCAGCCCCCTACCGCTCTGGCGGTGAATTGCACCGCGACGAAATGGAGTGACGGTGAAGTTCAAAGGGTTCACAACGGTGTCACAACAACGACGTAGGTACTTCGTTGATTTAACGCAGGACCATAAATCAGGCTTTACAGCTCCTTCCTACTGTTTTTTCTCTCAACCAAAGAAACTTAAAACAGAATTAAAATTAGCCTTGTTAAAAAAAATTGGATTTCAAGAATGAAGTCCAAATATTACCAGAATAAAGTTGTATTATTACCTGATTAAAGCATAAATTGAAAACAACACACCGTTGAGCGCCCTTTCATAAATCACGCTTCATTTTGTGTTAACTGACCGTACTAGAACTATTTGCTGATGTCACTATCATGCTGTACACGCATGATTGACAAGATGTTCAGTGATGAGTGAAATGTTGTCTTGTCAAGGCTACATCACCTCTGCAATTATTAATTTAATAATAATTAATACTTATTTAATTATTAATCACAGTTCAGAGTTCCAGATTGACAGTTGAGTGACTTCATTAACTGACAATCATTTTCCCTTTTTCAGGAACGCAGCCCCACGAGGTGATTCAATGTAAATTAAGTCACACTAACATAATTAACAATTATTATTAATAATTATTCATTATTTCTGAACCACGAGTTCCCAACAAATAGTGACCTGTTGTGAGGCAGAGTCCAAATACATTGATTAATGTAACGGTTTCCAGTTTTACATGTCAGTGTTTGTTGGGGATTAAGTGTTTGAATGCATTAAGGCCTTTATCAGGGGTGTCACACTCAGTTTAGTTCATGGGCAACATACAGCCCAGTGTGCTCTCAAGTGGGCAGCACCTGGAAAACCACTGCAGATTTAACCTATAAATAATAACTCTCCTTTAGTGTGAAGAAGTAAAAGTACATTTTTAAAACCTTCATCCTGTTATAAAAAACAGACGATGAACAGTCTAAGATATCTTCAGAAAAATAAGTGCCAAATTAGGTGTGCAAAGTCATCCAGTGGGCCAGACTGGACCCTCTGGTGGACCAGATCTGGCCCCGTGGGCCATATGTTTGACACCCCTGACTTAAGGTTTAAATATCTCACTAAAATACACTTACTCTGTGATGGTGGTTAATTTAACCAGCTGACATGATGTAAATATTTTGAGGGTTTGTGAAAAATTAGAGCATTAACAGAAGTATCTGAGACAGTGTCAAACAATCCTAAAACCTAATCCTAAAATTGCATTTGACAACAAACACAAAATGGTAAAAATAGGAAGTCTTACTTATAGCACAGCAGATGGCAGAGAAACAACAGAGACAAAATGAATAGAATACATTTATATATTTATGTACATATATAATTTATATAAATATATATAATTTATGTATGTATGTATATATATTTATATAATTTATTTATTTAATTATCTATTTACATGTTTGGGAAAAACCGGAGCACCCGGAGTAAACCCAATAAATTGACATTGCTGCTCGAGCCTCAGTGAAAACAGATGAATTTTGTTTTGTTTTTGCTGGGATCAGTGCAGATTCATCTAAGGATAATTCACTGAGCTCAGGTTCTTCTTGGGAAACAGCAATGTCTTCTTCACCAGATACAAGATCTGGTGACCCTGGGTCAAGTGTTTCAATGTTTTCCTAGGGTCTCTCATTGGCGCAGCAGGGATGGCATGGGGATCCAGTAACTGGTGGTTGGGTAGATTCATCTAAAGATGATTCATTGGACTCAGGTTTGGCTGCATTAACTGAGAGTGAACTGGGGCAAATACGTTCCACATTATACCTGATGAGTCCATCCAGACACAGAAACCTGAGAATACTGTGGTTTCTGAACTCCAGGTGTGTTTGAGCTGCTAGTAGTTCAGATTGATCTGAACGGGATTCACTGAGCTCTGGTCCGGATTGGATAACAGCTTCTTCGCTGCAAGGAAAAAGATCAGGTGACTCTGGGTCAAGAGACTCAGTCTTTTCCCAGGGTCCCTCATTGGCTGTACAAGGACGGCATGAAGATCCAGTCACTGGTGATGGTGCCGTCTTGACTAAGGCTGACTCATCGAGCTCAGGTCCTTCTTGTGTAGCAGTTTTTTCCTTGCAAGGAAAAAGATCAGGTGACTCTGGGTCAAGAGACTCAGTCTTTTTTTTAAAAAAAAACCAAACAAAACAAAAAAAACAAAAAAAGAAAAGAAAAATAAAACAAAAAAAAGTATTCCTGATTCTGAATTTCCCAGAGTCCCTCACTGGTTGTACAAGGACGGCATGAAGATCCAGTCACTGGTGATGGTGCCGTCTTGACTAAGGCTGACTCATCGAGCTCAGGTCCTTCTTGTGTAGCAGTTTCTTCCTTGCAAGGAAAAAGATCAGGTGACTCTGGGTCAAGAGACTCAGTCTTTTCCCAGGATCCCTCAATGGCTGTACAAAGACGACATGAATATCTAGTCACTGGTGATAGTGCTGTCTTGACTAAGGCTGACTCATAGAGCTCAGGTCCTTCTTGTGCAGCAGCTTCTTCGCTGCAAGGAAAAAGATCAGGAGACTCTGGGTCAAGAGACTCAGTCTTTTCCTGTGTAGCAGTTTCTTCCTTGCAAGGAAAATGATCAGGTGACTCTGGGTCAAGTGACTCAGTCTTTTCCCAGTGTCCCTCATTGGCTGGACGATGGCATGGGGATCCAGTCACTGGTGATGGTGCAGATTCGTCTGAGGATGATTCATCAAGCTCAGGTTCTGCTGCATTCTCCAGGGGTGACATGGGGCGAATAATGTCTACATTATTTCTGTTGTGTCCACCACACACAGAACGCAGAAGCCTAAAATTATTGTTGTTTCCGGCTATATCCCAGCTGTGAATCTCGGCGCTGGTCCATATAGAGATGCTGTCCAGCTCTCGTGTCCTGTGCTGAGTGTCATCACCCAGACAGTCCAGAGTAGAGCTACTGACGGCACGCTGATGCAGCAACCTCACATTATCAAAGTTTCTGAAGTCTGAGTCTGTTTGAGCTGCTGCCTCTACTACAGGTTCATCTGAGGACAATTCACTGCGCTCAGGTTCCCCTGTGTTAACAGGAAGTGCACTGGGGTGAAAAAGTCCCACACCAAACCTGATGAGTCCTCCCTGACGCTGTAACCTGAGGTTACTGTAGGTTCTGGCTAAATTCCAGCTGTGAATGATCGGCATGTCGGCGGTTGAAGTGAACTGAAAGCAGAATTTCAGTATCTTCTGATATCTAAGACGTGTCGTCAAGTTTCACAAGAGTCTACACGAATGTGAGATAATGTGGTCGCTGGCGACGGGGTAACTCAGTAGGTTGAACAGGGTGTACTTACAAACTTTTTCATCAAAGCCGTGACGTCACGCGTGACATCACGTTACAATTTACCCTTCGCTTCGCCCCCTTAGTTACTGTTGCCACGTCCGTCAAGCTTTTGTTTAACACGACGGAGAAGCTGCTGTGACAACAGCGTAAAAAGCGGCGTTTCACCGGACCACCGGAAACAAATACTAGCTAGCGTTAGCTAATGTTAGCTAGTATCATTAGCCCGACAGCGAGTTCAAATGTAAAAGACAGTTATTGTCAGACACATTTACTCACCTGGGGAAAAACAAGATGGCGCAGAGAGTCCACTGGATCCTTGTAGGCTTTTATTGGCTGGCTGTGTAACAACAGGAGGTCATTTGTAACGACGACCGTGTTCGCTGTGGGCACATCACACAGCGCTGACGTCGCGGGGCTCCTCGGCTTGTCGCACCTCTTAGTGTTGTAAAAATATGTTTGACAGTTTAGGAAAAGCCTCAACTCTGTCTGAGACACACCTTCACCTGTGTGACATCTTTTCTGTCTGTACAGATGCAAAAGAAGGGGACATTTCACAGCGCTTTTCATATGGAGACCACATCAGACCAGGTCCAGGTCAAAAACCACTATATTTCAAGAAGCCAATAAACATGGCTGCCTGTGGTTTCTACCATGTCTATGGTCTACTCCTATATTCTACGCATTTGTCTTCTCTATGAGAGATATGTCATGTACGGTTTTATATTTAGATGTATTTATTCTTGTGTTTATTGTACTTTTACATCAACATACACATCAGTGAAAGGCTTTTATTTTGAATAAAAAATGTCGCCGGAAGTCGTCATGATGTGTTTTTGATACTGACAGCTACGCTTACGATACATTAAAAAAAGCTACGCTTACGATACATGCACTATAAACGTCCACTGTCTATTATTATTATTGTACACATAATAATAACTGACAGTAAAAACAAATACTGGTGTCTGTTTTTTTTGGGGGGGGGGGTTGTCTGTTACGAACGTGTCTTTCTGGTTACCGGAAATGGCGCTGTTTCCGGTTCCAGGCGCGCCAAAAAGAAAACACGACGCCTAGTGAAGCTTGTGTGTTTATATTTCTGCTATAACCAGATACGTGAGTGAGGTGACTGTTGACATAAAACAACGGTAAAGTAACTGAGTTATGGTCGTTTTACTTACTTACTTCTTTAAGACACTGTATGCTATCTTAAGTCAGTGTTACGGGTAACGTTGCTGCCTAAATTAGCTTCAGCTGTCTTCACCCCTCCCTAGCTACATCCATGTTCAGTAGCTGTCAAGTCATAACTTCCTGCTGTATGTTAGTCTACAGTCTACAGTGGTGGAGGAAATATTTATGTCAGTCACTGTTGAAAATACAATATAATGAAAACTAACTAAGTTTGGGTGCAATATGAAGGTACTTGTACTTCAGTAGCTCCATTTTATACTTCTGTGTCTACGTCACTGCATTTCTATGGGAAATATTGTCATTTTACTCTGCGTTTATTTTATATTTATAGGTACTTTGCATAGTAAAATTTAAATAACCTATAATAAAAACACAAAACATGTTAATGCACCATGACTGTACTGTGCAGTACCCCATAATGTTTAATAAAAACTCTGACAGGGCCCTTTTCTGATGACAGCTTTTTAATTTGATACACACAATACTATTGTAATTTTACTAGCAGGATTTTACTTGTAATTAGTATTTTTACATTCCAGTATTTGATACATTTACTTCATTAAGTGATCTGATTATTTCTTTAAGCACAGAAACAAATAGAAATAGAAGTGCTGCCTTACAAATATGAAGGGAAAAGTCCTGCATTTCAAGTTTTTACTTAGATAAAAGTATATGCAATGTTAGCAGAAACATACACTGAATTATCAAAAGTAAAAGTACTATTCAATTTGGCCTCTTCCAGAGTGTTTTTTATTTTTTATTTTATTGTATCATCACTTCTTATATAAACAGCATTTTGATGTAGCTGGAACGTCCCAACAGTATTAAAATATACTGGATATTTTATATACTGTTAAGATGTGTAAGACTATATCTGTAGGAATCTATTTATTATTTTATTATTATTATTATTATTATTTTACATTATATTTTAGGTAGAAAACATACATGGGGGACACCAAGCTAAAACTTATTCAGTCTAACACAGTTGTCTTGAATGGAGGTTGTAGTGTTAATTTTTTGTTTATGCAACTGTATAGTCATTTTGGAGACTGTAAAATGTAGTGCGTTAAACTCAAAGGTTCTCCTTTTTCCCATCATTCTTATATTAAGGATTAGACTAAATAACAGAAACACTTCTACATATAATGCAGTTTTTCCTCAGGTTGACGATGAAAGGACGATCAAGAGTCCCGCTCTGCTGAAGTTTCCTTGAGCAAGTCACTGAGGTGGGGCACTGCACTGTAGCTGACCTCGCTTTGGATGATCAAATGGTGAACAAGCTGCCCTGTGGGTCCAATAAAGTGTCTTGTGTAAGTGGCTGATAAGCACTTGAAGATGAGTAAGTGGGGAGACAGAGTGAAGAAGGTGGAGCAGCTTGCTCAGTCGTTCCATCTGAATCCTCTGGCCACTCCCTACAAGCCTCGACTGTGGCCATGCCAGCCTTCCTCCATCTGGAAGCTCTTCCCTCGTCAGAGTATGGCTATCAGCTTCACTCAGAGCTGCAAAGAGGTAACACTACACTTCAGGTACTGTCACATCAGTCTGCACTTTACACCTTACATCCCAGATAAATAGCTGAAATTTGCACCTTGCATCCCTTAGGCTGTGCATGTTTTTGCACTTGAAAAAGAAAAGGCATCCCTGGGTCAAAGGATCTTCCTGGTTACCAGTTACAGTGAGCTATGGCACTACTACAGGTAAACATCACTTCTACATGCAAACTTAGATGCATCTACTTTTGTGTGTTTGGAAAAAATGTGACAATGCGCATAGATGGTGATTGTCTCTTGATGTTTTCAGGACTTACACACAGTCCTTGATGCACTGCTACGAGGTGATACCAGAGGGCGCTGTTTGCAAGCTTTACTTTGACTTGGAGTTCCACAAGCCCTCTAATAAAGGAGCCGATGGCAAAGCTATGGTGTCTTCGCTTATCCAGGTAGCACAATGTATCTTGCTGTTTTTTTTGTTGTTGTTTTTTAAATCGAGCAGCTTGCTTCACGTACAGATAATGATTCAGACAGTTACAAAGCCAAAGAAAAGTATCCACTTGACATTAAATCTGCAACTAAAAATATAGGAGCAGTGATTACAATAGTACAAAAAAGTCCACCCAGTTCCTGTTTATCTTTCACTCAAATTCCTCCAATTTCAAGCTGCGAGATACTGCCGCAATTAGGGGCTGCCAAATTCTATCAAATCAAGAGGGCTTGTTTGTTAAGGCATAGAGAATCTTCCCTAAATGTGGGGTATTAATTAAGTGTTCCAGCCAAATGTTAGTGGTCAGAAATGTGAACTGTTTTCCTTCCAAGTTGTGAGTATGTTTAGTATTTATAACTTTAATGAGTGAGTAGTTGTTAAAGTTGCTTCTGAAGACTGGAATCTGTCACATATGGGAGAAACATTTGGATAGATGTTGTGCAGTTTATCTTTTTTCTTCCTTACGTTAAAGGGATGAGAACTAGAGCGGTGTAAGTGACATTTGACCACCTTTACAGGACTACCAAACCAAAAAAAGTGACCATACTTCATCCTGACTTTGTTTACTGAATTTAATCTTTATTGTTTGGTCTTTTTTTTAAGTGAGCAAGCGCACATATGCCATTTTTGGCCCCAAATAGTTCAGTGTGTTCAGTGTTAAGTGTTTTGGTTTTTGATTAATAACTCTGGATTGGTTATGAATTTACAATTAGCCTTTTGGCAATAGATAGAGCTCAATAAATGCTTGTATTTGACATATACAGTACAGGCCAAAAGTTTGGACACACCTTCTCATTCAATGCGTTTTCTTTATTTTCATGACTATTTACATTGTAGATTCTCACTGAAGGCATCAAAACTATGAATGAACACATGTGGAGTTATGTACTTAACAAAAAAAGGTGAAATAACTGAAAACATGTTTTATATTCTAGTTTCTTCAAAATAGCCACCCTTTGCTCTGATTACTGCTTTGCACACTCTTGGCATTCTCTCCATGAGCTTCAAGAGGTAGTCACCTGAAATGGTTTTCCAACAGTCTTGAAGGAGTTCCCAGAGGTGTTTAGCACTTGTTGGCCCCTTTGCCTTCACTCTGCGGTCCAGCTCACCCCAAACCATCTGGATTGGGTTCAGGTCCGGTGACTGTGGAGGCCAGGTCATCTGCCGCAGCACTCCATCACTCTCCTTCTTGGTCAAATAGCCCTTACACAGCCTGGAGGTGTGTTTGGGGTCATTGTCCTGTTGAAAAATAAATGATCGTCCAACTAAACGCAAACCGGATGGGATGGCCTGTCGCTGCAGGATGCTGTGGTAGCCATGCTGGTTCAGTGTGCCTTCAATTTTGAATAAATCCCCAACAGTGTCACCAGCAAAACACCCCCACACCATCACACCTCCTCCTCCATGCTTCACAGTGGGAACCAGGCATGTGGAATCCATCCGTTCACCTTTTCTGCGTCTCACAAAGACACGGCGGTTGGAACCAAAGATCTCAAATTTGGACTCATCAGACCAAAGCACAGATTTCCACTGGTCTAATGTCCATTCCTTGTGTTTCTTGGCCCAAACAAATCTCTTCTGCTTGTTGCCTCTCCTTAGCAGTGGTTTCCTAGCAGCTATTTGACCATGAAGGGCTGATTTGCGCAGTCTCCTCTTAACAGTTGTTCTAGAGATGGGTCTGCTGCTAGAACTCTGTGTGGCATTCATCTGGTCTCTGATCTGAGCTGCTGTTAACTTGCCATTTCTGAGGCTGGTGACTCGGATGAACTTATCCTCAGAAGCAGAGGTGACTCTTGGTCTTCCTTTCCTGGGTCGGTCCTCATGTGTGCCAGTTTCGTTGTAGCGCTTGATGGTTTTTGCGACTCCACTTGGGGACACATTTAAAGTTTTTGCAATTTTCCAGACTGACTGACCTTCATTTCTTAAAGTAATGATGGCCACTCGTTTTTCTTCAGTTAGCTGATTGGTTCTTGCCATAATATGAATTTTAACAGTTGTCCAATAGGGCTGTCGGCTGTGTATTAACCTGACTTCTGCACAACACAACTGATGGTCCCAACCCCATTGATAAAACAAGAAATTCCACTAATTAACCCTGATAAGGCACACCTGTGAAGTGGAAACCATTTCAGGTGACTACCTCTTGAAGCTCATGGAGAGAATGCCAAGAGTGTGCAAAGCAGTAATCAGAGCAAAGGGTGGCTATTTTGAAGAAACTAGAATATAAAACATGTTTTCAGTTATTTCACCTTTTTTTGTTAAGTACATAACTCCACATGTGTTCATTCATAGTTTTGATGCCTTCAGTGAGAATCTACAATGTAAATAGTCATGAAAATAAAGAAAACGCATTGAATGAGAAGGTGTGTCCAAACTTTTGGCCTGTACTGTATATATAACTCATTTTAGCCAAAAATGTCACTTGCATCCCTCTGGTTCTTTCCCTTTTGATACACAGTATATTTACTTGTATGTGTTTTGTGACAGTATGTCTGTGACAAGCTGATGGAAGTTTATGGGATTAAATGCTCCGCAAAAAATGTCCTCAACCTCGACTCCAGCACAGAAGAGAAGTTCAGCCGACATCTCATCTTCAATCTCCCAAATGCAGCTTTCAAAGACAACATACACGTGGGTATGTTCAGTGTCACATGGAGGCAACTATTTTAAATCATATGTTACTTTAGTTAATATATTATGTCTTTTTTAGGCAGGTTTATTCATACAATTCTTCAGCCAGTCCTGAGCACCCTAAAAAGTTGCCAGAATGTTGGGATGAATTCAGCGGCAGAAAGCGTCGAAACACGGTTTGTTTGTCAGGTCTGTCAAAATAAGTATTTAAATTTCTTTGCTGTCATGACTTTGTGTAATGTTTTCTCAATGATATACTTACAACAGAACACATGCTGATTCAGCAAAGGCAGGTGAGACACTTGAGAGTCCACAGGCCAAGAGGCGCAAGCAGGAAGAGAAAGACCTCAGTTTCCTCCAGGTGAAAAACAAGGATGGCCAAGACTGTTTATTTGTTGATCTTGGTAAGAGAAATTTTTTGTTTGTCCTTTTTAACCTTATGCCAGTCATGGTTAAAGTCTTATCTTGATATATTCAGCATCTCTCTTGCACATCAGTTTTTGTATGTACCTATGAATATATACTTATGGTTATATTTCACAAAAACAGGTGTTTACACTAAGAACAGAAATTTCCGGCTTTACAAGTCATCAAAAGTGGGAAAGAACGCTGCTTTCACGGTGGCAGACGACAACAAGTTTATTGACAAACCTCAGAAGGGAATGTCTGCGGAGGAAAGCGTGTTCTTGGCTTCTTTAGTCTGTAACGTGAGGTACAACACCTTTAACTGCCTTTACCTTTTAGTATTCTGTGGGCTGAAAGTGTTACCTTCATCAAGCCACAGCATCAGAGCTTATTTCTGTGTATGTTTAGTTTCACAGGTCAGAAAATTCTGATGTCCGATGCCCCAGAGACGAAGGATTCCAAAACCTCAAAGCCTCATTGTCAGCAGGGATCAGCCACAAATCCAGGTAACACTGAGCTAACAACAGAGGCTGCTCTCTGTGCACACACACACACATAGTGTATTATATAATCTGTAGGTGTATCAGTGTTTTAACTTTATATTTCAGTTTTACATTTTTCTCATCCATCACTGGCAGATACACTTTCTGGCTGCCTGTCATCCCCTCATCAGGAAGTGGACAACTTTGTACTGACTCTGGTTAAAAAGGACGGCGTACATGGAAGTAAGTTTTGGGCTGATTAAAAATGCTTTGGTGAACGAGGATTCACTTTCAGAACATTTGCATGTCTAGTTTGGGACCTAGGACTTGTTTTTATTGCCATTATCGATTATGCTGCTGATTATTTTCTTGATTAATCGATTTATTGTTTGGTCTATAAAACATACTTGCCGACCTGGGAGACTCCGGTTTTTATCACCCTTGTCCGGTTTCCTCCCAGTGCCACAATTTTCATGTATTTCCACAATTTATGACAAATATTCACATCTTTTTAGCTTTTCATTATCACACTTTGTGTCTGGCAATGCACAGCATTAAAGCCTGATGATTAAAAGCCTACTGTTTCCTCCCTGTTGGCGCTTCTCTCTCCCTCCTTTATGTTGTCCCCGTGCCAACTTTTTTGGCACATGTTGCAGGCGTCAAATTCGGAATTGTGTATATTTTATATTTTACAAAAAAAAAAGTTTAGCAGTTTGAACATTACATATCTTGTCTTTGTACTCATTTGAATATAGGTCAGTAAAGATTTGCAAGTTATTGTATTCTGTTTTTAATTACATTTCACACAGTGTCCCAGTTTTTTGGGATTGGGGTTGCCTATTTAAAAAGAACATGCAATACGGGCAAAAGTATTGTGCTTTTTAATTTTTTGGTTTCATATCACCAATTAATAGCATACAGTATGTTAACGTGTCTGTGTTTAAACCATCCTTTGTCAGAGTGCACTATGCAGACTGATCGCAGCTGTTTGTATCATTAATGTCAGGACTGTACCTTGTGTTCACTTCACAGGCATCAGACGGTGGAACTACTTTGTCGCCGAACAACTTCTTGTCTACGACATTGCAAAATACCGCTGGTGTGAAAATGTGGAGAGGTTTCATAAAAGCAACAACATTATGTACGTATGTTTGATATCTTGTAAACCGTCTGTAAGTGCACTCCACTTCCCCTCTGACTTGGTCTTATCCTCCTCTGCAGGATTGTTGTGGACCTCAAAGAGGAAGCGTGGTACCAGAAGTGTCACGATCCTGAATGCAAGAACTTTAGGTCCTCAAGTAAGTTATGACCCTAAATGCTGCCATTTAGACTTTCCTATATAAAAAAAAAGTTAGGTCACATGATTCGTCTGTAGGGTCATAAAGTAAATGACAATAGAAACACAGCTAATGTGAGATAAACATTTCTAATATTACAGGTTACCCACTGCCGCAGGAGATCTGCGTCAGCTACATCATGGCACTGGTTAGTTTGCTTTCCTTCAACTAGCATCCTGACTGACTGACTGAGCTAAATATGCCAGATAATCCAGTTTGTCCTCTTTTTAGGCTCAAAGATGATGGTGCATGATCATGTCATGTGTTCATTAACAGGATGAGGAAGACCAGGCTTACTTAATGGATGATGCTGGTAACATTGAACTCAGCCAGACATCAAACCAGGCCCCACAGAGCACAGGGGAGGAATCAGCTGAGGTGTGGGGAGACAAACAGGATGACCAGGACCTTTTAGAGAGCCTAGATGACTTTGAACAAAACAACGAAGATATCTCTGATCAGCTTCTTCTCAAATGTATGGCGGATTTTGACTCCAAGTAGAAGGTGAGTTTATTTTGTACAAGAGCTGCAATTATTTTTATTATCAGTTAATTGGTATGTCAATACAATGTCAGAAAATAGTGACAAATAGCCCTATTTAATTTCCCAGAGCACAAGGCGATGTCTTTTATCTGACCAATAATTTATTATTTAAAAAAAGCATCAAATTCTCACATTTAATAAGCATGAAACCAAAAAAAGTTTGAGAAAAGAAAATGACAGAAATCAGAAATTATTATTCGATGATTTAAACAGTTGCCAATTAATTTTCAGTCAGCTTATCAATTAATTGGCCGATTGTTCCAGCTCTATTTTGCACCAGCTGGGCAGCATCAAAGATACGTTTAACACTTTATGTCCTCCTATTTAGCATTTATAAGCAGTATAACATGTAATGAATGGGTTAAAACAGTGGTTCCCAACTGGTGGATCACAGTCCAAAACTGGGTCACAGGTCCAATCTGAAATGACCACAAGTGAGTCATGAATGTGTCAAGTTTGTCAAAACACTTTAATTTTTAAGTACAGCGAATTTAAAATAAAAGCATGTGCTGGGCTTTTATTCTGAAGTGTCATTTCCTGCAGTAGAGTGAGTGAATAACGGACAGATACTTAAGACAGCAAACTAGCTCGATGACATGGCCAAATGCAAGCATGACCCTGAATATATTAAACTTTGTGGAAATCTGGACCAGTTGGGAACCACTGGTTTATAACACTATAATGTAGTTGTAATTATTTGTCAACACTTAACTTCTCTTGTATGTGGAGGTTGGGTGTTAAACAGATAATGAATAACAATAAAATACAAATACTTTAATAAACACTTAAAATATTCTCATGGCTGCGTAGAAGTACAATATAGTGGGTTATAAACCCTTTGTGAACTTTTAAATGGTGCATATAAATGAGGAACCCGGTGACCTCAAGCTACAGTTGGTAACTTTTAAGAAAATATCTGTCACATTTACTGAAACGGTCACGCCTCCTCTTCCTTCTGCTTCTATTAAGGTCATTAGAAGTGCCACAAGGAAGTAGAGGCCAAGGAGTGTGTTTTTTCTTTTTTTTTTTTAATGCTTTGTGAATAGTGTCAGCTTCAGCAAATAAAAGGTACCAACTGTACACAACTAAAACAGGTTCCTAGCTACCAAAACATTTAGAAATCATGGATCTATCAATGTTATTTTTCCCATTAAGAAAGCCAAAAACTAAACACCACAGTTTTTGAATAAAATCTTTATTTTGTACAGTTGACAATCAATATACTATACTTAAAACTTCAGCACAAAACTGCACCTTTGCCCTTTTCATACCATAAGATTCTTTGAAAAAATAAAATAAAGAAAAGTATGGCTTGAACTGCCAAGGAGGCCTCGACGTGATTTAAATGTGTGTGAAGATCATAATTTACTCAAAACATCTGAATTCACAACAAAATCTTTTGTCAAACAACTGAAATGTTGCTCCGTTTTACACCCGAAAATAAGTGTAATGTGAAATGCTGACAATGATGTGGAAATAATTTTGAAAAACGTGTTTCTTTAAATGAACCGTGATATCAGTGTTCCAAATATTTACACCGATCAGTGAAGTGCATTACACGAATGGCAGTGTGCAGTGTTATCCTGCAACCTGTGGCACTGAAATGAGAAAATCTAAAAGGAAGGAATTGCATGTAGAATATAATAACATTCAGTTTTTCCCCATGCAGAGTTAAAAGAAAACAAAAAAACAACAACCATAAAAGGCACAGAAAGTCTATCAAGCAACATGATTCCCAAAAGGCCATTAACTCTTAATTGTGCACGCAGGAAGGTTCATCAGTCCTTCAGCATCGAGACATGGGAATGCAGGGAATTACAACCACAGAGCATCAGGCACAATACTCTGCATACAAATAGACTTTTCAGCAGATACACTATTTACAGATTTAATGATTACATTAAATACCAACTTAAATAGATGGAGCTTTAAAATTAAATAGTCTGGTATAAATAGTCACTTTAAAAGCAGGTTTGTAGGAATTTTTCTGCAGCTCCAAAGATTATAAAAACTGGCAGAAATGTTTTCAGATCTTTGCAACTGTGAAGTAGTCGGACTTAATGGCAGTTTAAGGCATGAGCAAGTCACATTTCCCCTTTGGGTTTTTCAATTACATGCTCTTAGATTGTACAGTAACACGGTGACATACTCTGAACTCAATAGCCAGCGGTTGCAGGGAAAATTTAGTGGTACGATTACGAGATGAAGCGGGGACAATACAGACTTCTGAGAGTCATTATCTCAGATTGTCACTGGCAGACAAATCGAGTTTAATCCCCGACAACTATTTGGTTCCGACTGTGAGCTCTAAATGTATGTCACCTTGCCAACAGTACTCCTCAATCCCAATTTACATCTTAATTTTGGCATAGAGTTCATCAATTTCCCCTCTGAAGCGGCTCCGGAGCTCAGCTCTCTTGGCCTTCAGAGTGGGTGTCAGCAGGCCGTTCTGGACAGAAAACAGCTCAGGATGTAACGCAATGTCTCTCACCTGCAGAGACAAAAGAGCAGAAGCAAAGTGAGTGACAGAAAGTGAAAATTAATATTTAAAACAGAGTTGCAATTTACAACTATTTTTCATTTTAATATACATTTATTTGCAGATTATTTTCCTCCAAAAAATATTTTTTTTTAAGTATCTGAAAACAGTAAAAAAAAAAAAAAAAAAAAAAGTTGCACAATTTTTTTTAAAGCCCAATGTGTTGTCTTTAAATTGCCTATTTGTCCAATCAACAGTTCAAACCCCCCAAAAATTCAGTTCTCTATCCAATTCTGAAAAAGAAAAGCCGCACATTCTTAAACTTTAAGATTCGTTAAGATGTAAAAATTACATTTTTACTTGACAAATGCCTTTAAACACCTACTTGGTTATAAACAGCTGCAGTCAATCAATTAAATTGATCATCTAATTATTTCAGCCCTAGTTTCAATATGAGAGATAATAATGAATCAAATGCAGCAGAACAGAAAATACTAAACTTGAAGGTATTTTGATAAAAGTCAATCACCTGCTCAAAGGACTTGAGTCCTGCTTCCTTGCCCAGCCTCAAGATGTCCTCCAGAATGGCATTTTTCACATCCTTAAAACGGTCAGAAAAAATGTTAGGATCATAGACTGTACATGAGAAATGCAGGTAGCTTCCGGCCGGGTCTGAATAGCAAAGCCACTGTCAGGCCCTGATCACACAGAAAACGTTTTACAGGCGCACAGTCCTACTGTTAATCGAATGTCGCTAGTAAAAAATGCTTGCTGTGCCATTTTATCGCTGCCAGGCAGTCACGTCCCAACACTAACCTTCCACTAATCTACCGTTTATTTTTATTTCTTTTATTTCACAGTAATTGGTAACTAGTTCCTAAAATGGACATCAGAGGGTGCTTGCTGTAGCTCTGGTTGAGGGTGAGAGGCTGTCAGCAGCTAGTTTGTTGGTAGGGTTGGGACTCGTTAGGATTTTAACGATTCTGATTCCTTCTTAACGATCCGATTCCTTACCAATTCCTACATTATATTCATTATACTTGCTATATTTAAAGTATTTAATAAACACAAATGCAATCATACAAATACAAAAACTTTATTCTAACTGTTGCACAGTACAATTAGATGAAAATACACATTTGTGTGTGGTGTGTATTTCAGATTTAGAGCTTGTATCATCTCCCTGAGAATATATAACAACAAAAAGTGATTCTCTGATTTCTACAGTAATACTGTTACTTCAAATTAACCACAGCAATGTAATAAAAAATACTTATATGCATTCATGCTTAGGCAATGTTATTTACATGACAACACCTGAACAAAACACACACACACACACACACAGGCTGTTTGTTTCTACCGCTCCCCTAGCTGGAATGGGACCTCCTGCCGCCCGCTCCCGTTTTAAACACGGAGGTCTCCCTCTCCGCTGAGCACCCACGGCGCACACCCAGCCTGTTTAATAGCTTGTAACCGTGTGACACAAACTCAGTGCTTTAGTAATTAAATAATGTCGGGCTCGGTTGGGTTCGGACAGAAATATGCGGCCCGTGCCGCACTCTAATGGAAATGCACGTGACTTTTTTTTTTTTTTTTTTTTTCTTTAATACAATCTAGGAACTGTTTCTCCAAATGTGATGGAACCGGTTCCGGAACCGGAACTTTGGACCCGGTTCCAAAAAAAAGAACCAGATCCGGATCCCAACTCTATTTGTTGGGCACAGAGAAACAGATATCTGTGTGGGTATATGAGACCTAAAGCAGAAGGTGATCATGGGGAGTATCACCAGCTGATCCAGGAGCTTCACCTTGATTATGGCCGTTTCCAGGCATATTTTAGGATGTCTCAGGGGCAGTTTGACAGCCTGCAAACCGCTACCACCAGTTTCTCCTCCATTGTTTACCAACTGTAAACTTCTTGTCATGACCTCGACCGCCACAGATGGCCCACCTCTCAAATCATCCAATTGGACAATGGAGAAAAAAGATGATGATGAAAAAAGAGATGGCGTGGAGCGCCTTTCTGCTCTGAGTTGAAGTATTTTTTGAACTCCAGGTGATCAGAGCACTCCAGCAAAAACACCAGGCTCCTAAAGCACAGAAACGCAAGGCTCGTTGCAATGTTAAAACCGCGAGCAATTACAAATAGCCGCCTCCAGCTGCTAAATCACTTTCTGTGTGATCAGGGCCTAATAGTGCCTTAAACCATCCGTTTTTAGAGAGAGACCGAAAGAGAAGGTGTTGGAGGACTGTTGTACGCTGTGTTTCTTTAAGTTATTAATAACTTAACATGACTTGGAACATCACTAATATTTGGGCTGCTGTAATAACATACCTTGTTTTTGCACAGGTCAGTGTAGGAGCCTTCAATCCCTTTTTTCTTGATCCAAATAGGTAAACAGTCTGGATCAGGAACCACTATCCCCACCAGACATGCCTGAAAAATACAAGACGGACAACATGAAGATCAGTGCCAGTGAAATTGTACCAAACTGGGAGCTCTGCATTGTGATAAGAATATCTGATATTCACACCAGTTCCAAATTAATGACTCACCTGTAAGCTGTCGCCATGAACAAATATCTGGGCCACTGGATCACTGAGAGTATACACACACTCTATTTTCTCGGGAGCGATGTATTCTCCTTGGGCCAGCTTGAAAATGTGCTTCTTCCTGTCAGTGATCTTCAGAGTGCCGTTCTGTAACAAACCACAAGAGAGAAACAGATTGCAACTGATGCTATGCCACTGGACTTGTTATGTGCAGTATGTCCACAACAAAAATCAAAGATGAATGGTGCCCTTCAGCCTGCTGTGCTTACAGGAAGCCATTTCCCAATGTCTCCCGTGTGCAGCCATCCCTCCTCGTCAATCGCCTCTGCTGTTTTCTCAGGATCCTTCAGGTATCCCAGGAATACATTTGGTCCTTTGACGCACACCTGGAGGGAGAGATTACATTTAAACTTTACTTTCTGGCGCACATGCAATGTCTTCATCTGCACTAGTTGCACAGCTGTAAGCACAGACTGAAGACTAGACTGAAATATCTCAACGACTATCGGATGGATAGCCATGACATTTTCTACAGACATTCTTGATGTCCAGACAATCAGTCCTACTGACTTTGGTTATCCTCCAGCACCACCAGCAGGTCAGAGTTTTCACTTAAGCTGGTGAAACATCTGAACACACAAAAGTTTGTACAGACATTCAAGGTCCCCACATGATGTATCTTGATTAATATCCAACAGCTGTTAGACCTGAAATTTGTCCCTTTCAGGATAAATTGTGACTTTTTATGTGGTGCCACCATCGATGTGTCCAACACTTTGGTTGGTACCTGCAAAACTAATGACATTCCTATCAGTTTGAGTAGGAAACTAAACTAACATGGTGTACATGGCAGACGTTAAACCTGATTAACATAAGATGTTATTGTCATTGTGAGCGTGTTAGCATTTAGCTCAAAGCACCGCTGTGCCTTAGTACAGCTGCTAGCATGGACGTAGAGTCATTTACTCACTGTGTCACTTTGTTTAACATGATTTGCTTTGCCTTCTTTATTTTTCCCTGCAGTCAAGTGTGTTTTCTGATCCTCACTACTCTGTAATAAGATTTATCGTACAGTTTTATGCTCTTTTTTTGTTCTGCTAATTAATTCTGCCGTATGTGCAGCTATTCTTTGGTCACTGAGCTGATTAAGAAGAAATTTGTAATGAAGAAACACTGTCTGTCAATCTAATTGTAACAGCATCGTTCTTTTCATGCACTTTTATTCGTTCTTTGTATGCGTTTTATCAAGCTGTGGATTTACAGGCAGCACTATTTTAAAAGGAGTTCACTGTTGATTCTGGTCTCTCCGTTTATAATAATAATAATTGTAATAATGTGTTTAAATAATGTTGGTGTTATCCTGTAAGTATTTAAGTAATTCTAATGCTACCTTTGTTTAATACAACCCACATAAATACATTTTACCACCCACAACTGTATGTGTTTGATTGTTAGTGAAAACACACACCTCTCCCTCTCCATTGGCTGCCAGGTAGTTCATTTCTGCCACATCCACCAGTTTGATATAGTTGCAGGGCAGAGGAGGCCCGACGTGACCTGCAGATGCAAAACAGTCACAGTGGTTCAAATCTATATCTATGTATATATCTCTATATATCTATATTACATGAGAATGGACAAGAGATTTACCTGCAGTCCAGTCTCCAGGCACTGACATAGAGCACCCAGCTGTACATTCAGTCTGACCGTAGCCTTCATAGAACTGGAGTGCAGAGCATAAGAGTCGTCAGTGACATTCGCAGTTATTCATACAGACTGGTCAAACAATCAGCAAGATGAGTGAGTGAATGTGATTCACCTGACAGCCCAGTGCGGCTCGCAGGAACGTCAGGATGGTTGGAGACACCGGTGCTGCTCCTGTAATCATGAGTCTGACACGACCGCCCAGGCTTGCCTGCAAAGTGCGAAACAAACAGGAAGGGCGTTGTTAATGGCTGTTACTACTGCTTTTTGGCACCTCTGGTTAGACGCCAAACTGCATTTCGTTGTCTTAGTACCTATGCGGGGACAATAAAGTTGAATCTAATATTACTAAACATCAAACCTTCTGATTTAAATATTAAAATGAATGCAAGGAACTTATTACATGTAAGTATGTGTGATATCAGCAGTAAAAGTAATACGTTTAAGAAGTGAACAAAAACACAAGACGCCATGTTTACCTGCACTTTTCTGAAGATGATTTTGTCCCACATGCTGTCCTTTCTGACCACGCCACTTTTAAGCTCTGCCTCCTTTCTCCTGAAAGCAAAATCGAGCAGCCATCTCTTTATCGGCGTGTTGGCTTGACTGAAGACCTGTGGAGAAATCACCATTATTTTATCACCACATTTTATATCAAACATTAAACAAGGCAACAGACTAGAGAAATGGGACTTGTGTTAATAAGTAAGTAAATAAACAGAGTAAAAAACAGCACATTATAATCACAGATAGAAATTCCCAATATTTCAAAAACAAAATGAGAGACTGACTTCTGTAGACTAACACGAGGAACATTAGATAAACTGACCTTATCAAACATGCGGTTGAGGAGACGCGGGACCACAGGGAAGACTGTTGGCCGCAGTGTTTTCAAGTCATCCATCAAAAGTCGAATGTCCCCTTGGAAATAGCCGATTCGAGCCCCGTGGACCAGGATGACACCCTGATGAAGAGAAAGCTTATTTCTACTTGTGGCACATTAAATCAGTGTGACAATTTAACCACACGGGGGCAGTGTTGTGAACATTTGGTTAGGGTTAGTCTAATTTTCAAAATCCACTCCATTTTCCAAATGCAGAAGCTGCTTTTGGCAGGGCTGCTAAAAAAACTTTGGAGGTGTTGGGGATGATTGGATTGATTATGGATCACAAATTCATTACAACAGCTGAGAAGGACAAAGTTAAGCAACACAAGCCCCGTTTGTTTTTGCATCACTACGTTCCACCACACAGTTTCCCACTTTCTTTATGCGTTACTTTGGGGACAATAAACATGTCTTTTTCCTATAAAACTTCTCTTTTAATTTAACAAAAATAAATAAAAATTCTGAAAAAAAAAGTGTTTAATTTTGTCTTAACAAAAACCAAATGCACAAGATTACATCTATTAAAAGTACAGTCACAAAGGAACAAAATAAAGGAATAAATATGGAAATATCTGCTTAAAGAATAAATAAACAATATTAAGAATCTGGCCAAACATTTAATGCCAACTCTGAGTTCACTTTATTTAGACACTCAGTGTTGCAGGCACATTTCTGTCAGTACTCAAAATCTATTAAATGCCCAGCCTTAAAGCTTAAGAAGTTAAAGGTATACTACGCAGGATTTGCCTAAAAAGAACAATCTGTAATCCATCTAAATCATCACCGATGACCCAGTAGAAGAGCGTGGCAGTGTTTTGTTCTGCAGAGACTCTGCCCTCTGCCTGTATTTAACTTATTTTCTTCTTATGCTTGGTGTTTGGTTCGTTTACGAGTGTATGCTCCCACAGCAGTGAGGTCAGGGCTTTAAATAAAGGTAGCGACCTGGTGCCGGACAGTGAGCAGCAAGCATCCAAGAGATGTAAAAAATGCAAATATAGCCAGGTGTAATGCCAAACAAGAGTGAATCTGGGGTTGGCTTGGACTTTTGCTGGCGAGTGTGTTCCCATACAGTAACTGATAATCCTGCATAGCATAGCTTTAAATAAAACCTACTAACTATACAGTTGTTTCCAAAAATTGATTTCACATTTTAATAAATCCCAAAAACTCTGACGGTAATCCCAGACTCTTAAAACCCCTCTTTCATTATCTAATACATCTGAAGGTGAACAAGTGCAGCACATACCTGTACAACCCTCTCAAACATGTGAGCTAGAGGGAGATAGGATACATGAATATCATGGACGTTCAGCATGCAGTGTACCTGCAGAGGACACACAAAGCAAAACATGCGCATATGCGGGTCAAGCATGGCGTACTATACCTCTACCACCCTCTCAAACATGTGGGCCAAGGGGAGGAAGGAGATGAGCACATCTTTACGGGAGGGCTTCAGTGTGCCCTGGATGACAACAAACACGGGGGAGGAGGAGGAGGAAAAAGGAGGAGTGAGGAGGAATGGACCAAAGAGGACAGCAGAGGCGAGATGGATAGGAAAACATAAAAGGTGTCAAAGAGGGTCAACCTGAGTTAGCCAAGGAGTTAAGATTTGAAGAAAGGTTTATGGAACAGCTCAACTCGTATGTTTTATTGGATTCAAATATTATGAATGAAAGGAAGCAGCTTTAGTTTCATAAGTCTGGGCAGCACAGTTCAGTTAAAGGATATTATTTCCTGCCTGTTTATACATGTGTCTAAAAATAATTAATTGCTTTGACATTGTTTCGTGTGCTTTTCTTGTTAATGGTAGTGTAACAAACATGATGTGTGAACTGCTGTGCTTAGGCAACCCAACTCACATTAAGTTTTATTAACAGAGAAGGCAGTATTTGCTTCCTTACTAAAAATACGACTGTCTTTTTATTGCCTTATCTTGCTACACTTCTAGTTTTTTTTCTATGGGAATAACTGTAATATTTAATATTAATATTTAACTGTAAATAAAAAAAAGCTAAAATGAATAAGAACTAAATTATTGTCATGCATGCAGAGGAGGTGTAGGTACTTTTCTCAGCTCTGAGTAGAGTCTGCAGTTTCACTTTCAGGCTGAGATTCAAAAACAATGATTGTAGAGAGTGAGGGGAACACCAGGGAAAAATACACTGTGCATAAATGGAAAAAAAAAAAAAAAAAAGGTTAAAGAAAATTTCTGAATTAGGAAAGGCAGATGCATCCACTTAAAACAAGAAGTAATGTCAAACACACATTAGACGGTGTCATTTATGTTAGGATTCAATGCTTAAAATATTTATCCACCAAGTAGGGTTGGAATGGTGTGAGATTTTCATGTTATGATGACCATCTCAAGAAAGTATGACAGTTTACAGTACTACAATTATTATTATCATTACTTCTATTAGTAGTAGTAGTTACAAAGAGGGCCATCAAAGGAAATGGAAAAAGAAGGATTTTTCGTTGTCAATTTTTATCATTGAAACTTTTTTTTTTTTTTTTTAAATAAATGGAAGTATGTATAAAAAAGTCTGACAGTCAGATGAGGAAAGAAGATGCACATGTGCAGGTGAGCTTCCCCAATTGGATGCATTTTCTTTTTCCAACACCTTACAACCCTGATTCCACAAAAAGGTTTGGATGCTGTGTAAAAAGTAAAATAAAATAAAATCAGAATGCAATGACTTGCCAATCCTTTCTGACATACAGTGGGGAAATGAGTATTTAAAATATCGATTATACATTTTTCTAATGCAGCTATTTACATGAAATTTAGACTAGACACTGGTATTAATTCAATAAAGCTACACAGATAAAGAAATCCTAACATTTTAATACTTAAAAATTATGTGCAATAGGGTGGAATGACATAGGTACTGGACACGCTAGCTGAAATTTATTTAAACACTTGACAAGCCTTTGTTTGCAATACCAGCTTTAAGATGTAAGATGTAAAAAGACACTAATCTCTCAGTGTTCAGATGGGATTTCGGCCTAATCTTCCTCACAGACAGTCTTTAAATCTTGAAGATTTTGGGGGGCTCGCTTGTGAATTTTGAGACAGTAATTTCATTTTCAAAACTTCATCAATTAGTGTCCTCAGTTCCCAAACGCTTACTGGGTGTTGCCTAAAGAAATGTTGATGTAACACAGAGGTAAACATGCCCCTATCCCAACTTTTTTGTGACGTGTTGCAGGCATCAAATTCAGACTTACAGAACATAATCAAGTTTATCAGTCTGAATATCAAATATCTTGATATCTGCAATGTATTCAGGTGAATGTATGTTGAAGAGGATTAGCAAATATTGCATTCTTTTTTCATTTAAGGACATAGCATCCCAACTTTTTGGAATCAGGGTTGTAGATAAGCAAATGAAAACGGTATTATAACTATCTTTTTTAATACCAAGGTGCATGTTTACCGCTGCAACTCTACTTCTCAGTCCAGCCGGTGTGTTTGCTCGTTACCTGTGTTATTCTAATGAAAGCTGCAGTGTTGGAGATTACGTTCCCATGAGTAAGCATTGCACCTTTGGGGTTTCCTGAAAGGAAAATGATGATCATGGTTATACATGAGTTAAAAAAATCCAAAGGTTATGTTGTAAATAAGATGTATAATTACCTGTGGTTCCAGATGTAAAACAGATAACTGCAAGGTCCTCGGATTTAGGGGGCTGTAATCAGACCACAGATCTACACTAATGCATACGAAGCTTGAATTGTTATTGCACTAGAAATGTGATAAGTTTAATAATATGTTTTTTCATAAGAATTAAGGGCATTTTCTGTCGTGCAATCAAAAGGTCAACTGAAGTGTGCTGCTCTTACTCACCACTGGTTTCTGGAGGTTGGCTTTACCCAAGGCCTGGAGTAAACACAAAACGTACAGTGAGATATACTGTGTCTGCAGGAAGTGCTGATAACGATCAAGCGTTAAACACACATCGCCTCAGGGTCTAATTTCCATTTAGCTCTAACCCGAGCACGACTGAATGACAGTGTGACTCAAACAGCAACAACAGCAGGGCACAGCTAATTTCCATGAACATCTGCTGATGGTTGACGCTCAGTAAATAGATGTTGTACATTCATAGTGGACATAAAGAAGACTACTTTATTATTCTTACCTCAAGCTCCTTTAAACTCAGAATCTCAATGCCACATTCCTTTGCACGCGTCACCAGCTCGCTGTCAAACGCCCCCATGAGCACAATCGTCTTCACCGTTCGCCCCTTACCGCTGATGCAGTCCAAAATCATCCGAGCCTTTTCGGGCACGTCACAGATCACTGTTGAGATGGCAGCTGAAAAACAGATGGCACCAAGTTAAACACTTAGTTTGTATCAGTATCACTGCCCTTGATCTAGAGCGCTGCGATAACGCTGCAGGTTGGTGCTTGAAGGTGAACTCTCATGTACCTTTGTCAATAATGTAGCCGATGGCCTCGGTGCCGAGTGTGTCATACAGTGGAACTGCCACCAAGGAGTATGTGTAACAGGCCAGCTCTGAAATGGTCCACTGGGAGACAAGAAAAAACACAGGAAACAGATCAACACAGGGCTCCCACACATTTTTAACATTCATTTTCAAAGGTTTTCCATTACTTTTCTATATTTTACTTCATTTCCTTGACTTCATGCAAGTAGTTTAAACTAGGTGGGCAGATCATTTGATGCAGTAATGGTTTGGTTGAGCGTTGGCTGAAGCTGTCTCACAGATATATCAATGCCTGCCATGTGGGTAGAAGCAGTTAAGTTATCTGGCCTGGCTACAGCAGGTGTGAAATATGTGCAGCTGCTGGCAGTCTGTTGAACAGACTTTTGGTTGTCTTGATGCTTTTTCCCCTTAACATGGCTGACCAAACACTTCCCTCATGTTGCCAATGTCTAACACATTGGTGCAGAGCCTACAACCAGTGTGGCTAGGGTCTGCCTCTCTCTTAAGCTATGTATTATATTCCATAACTTCAAAAGACATACTATACTATGATTTTTTTCACGATTTTTGACAAAATACTATACTATGACGTTTTTTTTCATGATTTTTGACAACATACTACACTATGTTTTTTCATGATTTTTGACAACATATTATACTATGAGGTTTTTTCACGATTTTGGACGACATACTACACTATGACGTTTTCATGATTTTTGACAACATACTATACTATGACATTTTTTTCATTTTTGACGACATACTACACTATGACGTTCTTTTCATGATTTTTGACGACATACCATACTATGACATTTTTTCATGATTTTGTACGACATACTATTCTATAATGTTTTTTCATGATTTTGGACGACATAGTACTCTGACATTTTTTCATGATTTCTGACGTAATACCATACTATGGCATTTTTATGTACAGTACAGGCCAAAAGTTTGGACACACCTTCTCATTCAATGCGTTTTCTTTATTTTCATGACTATTTACATTGTAGATTCTCACTGAAGGCATCAAAACTATGAATGAACACATGTGGAGTTATGTACTTAACAAAAAAAGGTGAAATAACTGAAAACATGTTTTATATTCTAGTTTCTTCAAAATAGCCACCCTTTGCTCTGATTACTGCTTTGCACACTCTTGGCATTCTCTCCATGAGCTTCAAGAGGTAGTCACCTGAAATGGTTTTCCAACAGTCTTGAAGGAGTTCCCAGAGGTGTTTAGCACTTGTTGGCCCCTTTGCCTTCACTCTGCGGTCCAGCTCACCCCAAACCATCTGGATTGGGTTCAGGTCCGGTGACTGTGGAGGCCAGGTCATCTGCCGCAGCACTCCATCACTCTCCTTCTTGGTCAAATAGCCCTTACACAGCCTGGAGGTGTGTTTGGGGTCATTGTCCTGTTGAAAAATAAATGATCGTCCAACTAAACGCAAACCGGATGGGATGGCATGTCGCTGCAGGATGCTGTGGTAGCCATGCTGGTTCAGTGTGCCTTCAATTTTGAATAAATCCCCAACAGTGTCACCAGCAAAACACCCCCACACCATCACACCTCCTCCTCCATGCTTCACAGTGGGAACCAGGCATGTGGAATCCATCCGTTCACCTTTTCTGCGTCTCACAAAGACACGGCGGTTGGAACCAAAGATCTCAAATTTGGACTCATCAGACCAAAGCACAGATTTCCACTGGTCTAATGTCCATTCCTTGTGTTTCTTGGCCCAAACAAATCTCTTCTGCTTGTTGCCTCTCCTTAGCAGTGGTTTCCTAGCAGCTATTTGACCATGAAGGCCTGATTGGCGCAGTCTCCTCTTAACAGTTGTTCTAGAGATGGGTCTGCTGCTAGAACTCTGTGTGGCATTCATCTGGTCTCTGATCTGAGCTGCTGTTAACTTGCCATTTCTGAGGCTGGTGACTCGGATGAACTTATCCTCAGAAGCAGAGGTGACTCTTGGTCTTCCTTTCCTGGGTCGGTCCTCATGTGTGCCAGTTTCGTTGTAGCGCTTGATGGTTTTTGCGACTCCACTTGGGGACACATTTAAAGTTTTTGCAATTTTCCGGACTGACTGACCTTCATTTCTTAAAGTAATGATGGCCACTCATTTTTCTTTAGTTAGCTGATTGGTTCTTGCCATAATATGAATTTTAACAGTTGTCCAATAGGGCTGTCGGCTGTGTATTAACCTGACTTGTGCACAACACAACTGATGGTCCCAACCCCATTGATAAAGCAAGAAATTCCACTAATTAACCCTGATAAGGCACACCTGTGAAGTGGAAACCATTTCAGGTGACTACCTCTTGAAGCTCATGGAGAGAATGCCAAGAGTGTGCAAAGCAGTAATCAGAGCAAAGGGTGGCTATTTTGAAGAAACTAGAATATAAAACATGTTTTCAGTTATTTCACCTTTTTTTGTTAAGTACATAACTCCACATGTGTTCATTCATAGTTTTGATGCCTTCAGTGAGAATCTACAATGTAAATAGTCATGAAAATAAAGAAAACGCATTGAATGAGAAGGTGTGTCCAAACTTTTGGCCTGTACTGTACTTCCCAGGCATTTGCGGATAAGAGACTGCTAGTCCTTGCTAACTTAACTCGCTCATTACACATTCTCACTTACAACTGGCTGCATATGCATGTGTATCACATGATACTAGTGACATTTCAACAGTCATGCAGCCCAGCATTAGATTTAAAATTGGTAATACAGGGAATGTGTTTTGCATAATGTTGGACTTTTTGGGGGATTTTCATGAACAAATTTTGAACAATAACCAAAACAATGTATATTAAAAACTTTTCCATAACTTCCTCTCAATTCCAAACCATCCCCAGGCCTGGAAAACTCATTTTCTAATTTCATAACTTTTTCAAGAATTTCATAACCATGAAAATTCCGTCAACATCACTAATGAAAGACATGAATGTGAAGGAAATGATTTCCTAACACCAATAAAAAGTGCTGGAACATCTTTGGAATAGAAGCTGATCTTTTTGGTTCTTACGTCATACTGTAATTGGGCAAAACCACGGACAATCTCATGACCCAGGACAAATACCTCTACGAAGTAATTTTGGCCGTGAGCAAGAAAGCCATCACACAGAAGACTATTTCGCCCACTGTCAACATGTGCAATAATTTAATCTCACTTGTGCAATAACCCCATTTCACCTTGACTGTATATATTCTGTGTAAATAATATATACATATATATATATATATATATATACACATATATATATATATATATATATATATATATATATATATATATATATATATATATATATATATATATATATATATATATATATATAGTAACCTAAACAAGATTATTTACACATTTGTTGTACCTCTGGCCTGTTCTGGGAAAAGATGCCGATGTGCTTGTCTCCTGTATGAGAGTGTCCTCTGTGAAGGAGAGCAGAGCCCATGTGCTCCGCTCTGTCTGCCACCTGTGCAAAACAACAACAAAGAGAGTCTGATTTTTAAAACCTATTGTGACTTGGCAAGCTGTCTATTGTGGACAAATTGAATGTTAGATTTCCATGTCTGTGTTCAACATCTCACCTCACTGTACGACTGCCACTCATATGGCTGGTTTGGTTTCCTTGATCCTAAACAAGGTCCGTCATCTGTGAAAGAAAATAAAGCTCTTTTTTTTATCTACATTCACTAGAAGAATTATAGCACATCATGTTACTGATACAAACACTTACTTGATACTCTGAGCCCACGTTGGAACACCTCGTACATTGTGCGTGCATCACTGTAGTAGTGTGTCATGTGCTCATCATTGTCGTTCAGTACTGACCTCCTTGCACGTTCTCCACCCTATGAGGGAAAAAAATCTAAGTTAGGACAAGCACTTAAACCTCTGACACCTCACCTCACATTTCTCTAATTGTGAGCACCGTCGAGAAATGGAGAATACAGATGCACTGAGGAGGATGTGGTCCTCAGATAGGGCACTATGCAGCAGTTGCAGTTTGAGCTCAAATGTGTAATGACAGAAAACAGTGGGACAAAGGAAGCAATAGCTGGAGCGAGCCATTTACACTCAGCAGAGAGAACCATATGTTAGTAATCTTGTTTCTTTATGAGACTCAACTAGTTCCAAGTGAAAGTAAGCTGAACATGATGTAGCAGAAAACTGAAACCAAGATTTTTTAAATTTCTCTTTCTACCACTGAAAAACCTGTCAGCACTGTCGCCTCACAGCAAGTGGGTCTCCAGTTGGAGCCCTTCTGTGTGGAGTTTGCATGTTCTCCCCATGTCAGCGTGGGTTTTCTCCCGGTACTCCGGCTTCCTCCCACAGTCCAAAGACATGCAGGTGACGTCAGCTGATGACTCTAATTGACCGTAGGTGTGAATGTGTGCACGACTGGTTGTCTGTCTCTATGCGTCAGCCCTGTGATAGTCTTTGGATAATACATGATTTGCTAATGCGTTAAAAACCTCTTAAAGATATACTATGCAGAATTGTTGGTTACTGCTTGTAAACACACTCACAAGCAAAAGTGAAAGTAAAAGCCAACCCCAGATTCACTTTCATTTGGCATTTTGCCTCGCTGTATTTCCATTTTTAGCACTGTTTCTCTTGGATGCCTGCTGCTTACAGTCTGGCACCTGGTCACTACCTTTTATAAAGCCCTGACCGCACCTGACTGCTGTGGGACACACACCCATAAACGTCCTGAACACAGAAAACAAGACAATACAAGCAGAGGGCAGAGTATCTGCAGATTTATACACCATCACACACTTCTTCTGGGTCATATGCGATGATTGAGAGGGATTACTTTTGTATAAGTCTACACATTGTTTTGTTAGGAAAAGCCTGCAGAGTATATCTTTAGCTCTCTCTTTGGTTCAGTTTCTATTAACAAATTAACTGTGGAATTAATGTTAACAAGTCATTAGTAAAAGGTTTTTTTAATCCATCAGGTCTGGAGTTGTAAATGAGGTCAACAGTCCATGAAGTAAAGAGCTAAAGCTGAAAAGACAAAGCAAGTGTCCTGCTGAGGGAGGATAAACACCAAGTAGAGCTTTTTCACAACCTGGCAACCCAAAACTTGTATCTTTATCATTAATGGCTTAAATTAAGCTTAGATAACTTAATTAATTACAGCTAATAAGCTATTTAAAGCATGCCTTATTAGAAAGTGGTGCTGGAATGATACAAAGCAAGTATTAATAAAGTGCACTTTACCAACACAGCCAGCTTTAGCTCATCTGAGATGAACAGACGTATCTGAACGAAAATTTTAGTAACATGTTTTATTTATGACATGTTAGCTTGTAGGCAAACTGGCAGTGTCTGACACCACCTTAGTGACTGTGAAACATACAAAAAAATCTGTTTGGATGGGGTTGTTTTTGCTCCGTTGTCCGGGTTACAAAAACTGCACTCTACCATGTTTCCTGTCAAAACTTTCCCAATGCTAATGCAAACTCAGGCTCTCTGACAAGTCGGCTCTGCTCTGGAGGTGTGTGGCAGTCTGTTCCCCTGATGATATGCCTTTCCCATATTAAACAGCAATTGGCTTTTGTATTAGTGACGTGCCTAATCTAGCTTGCTCAGCATACATTTGAATCTCATATTTTAGGGAAGTGCTGATCCCAGTCCATCTGCTGCTTCAGTAGAAGAATGTGAAAACACCTCTCTGGTGACAAACTTGGCACAGATACAAGTCAGAATAGTCAAGCTCACACATTTTAGGGGTCATAAACAAAAGAAAAACACATTCTGGAGCAAAGGAGGGCTTTAAAGTTTCTGGGAAGGATCTTATTAACATTCCTGCTGAATGAGGTTTGCCGAGTTTCCCTCCAGTGGTTGGATCATGCTTCAATTATTCCTCTGACACACGGCATTACAACGCAGTGGGTGGACAGACACATCATTGTTTTCTCTACTGTAGCATCCACATTCCATGAATTAATTTAGGATATCGGATATTATCAAAAGGAAAAAAAGAAGAGAGCACCTACTGGAATTTCTACTGACTGCAGGCCGAGGTCACAGGGTGGTTTGAGGGCTTTCGGCCGGGTGGCGAACCAGTATGTGGTGAAGGCAGCGAAGGCACCCATGCCCATGAGAGCATTGGTGGGCAAGCTGCGCATGTACTGCCGAACATCATCCAGCTCGGGAATCCGCAGCTGTCTCAGGACATCCTGAGCCTGCATGACTGTTGTGCACTGACCCTGCGGGGAAACACACACAGGAGCGTTATTACATTAGGAAACTTTTGGTCTGCACTTCTTCTGCGTATGTGTGTCTCTGTTCCAGTTAAGCTCAGAAATATGTTTGGGAAATTTCAGTTTTACTTCATCATAAAGTAACCGATTTACCATCCATGATGAGTGTAATCACAGACTTCTTTCTTTTACTGTAATTTACGTATAAAACTGTTTAAAATGTTTCTAATTTGCTGTTCCTGTAAAGTTCCCTCAGGATGTGATGGTACACTAGGCAGACTATCTCTTTATCAATGGGGCTCTTGTTTTAGACCATTACACAGCAACATGAGAGCTCGCTCTCACTGAAGAAGAATAGTGCTCCCATTCAGAGTTAAAGGTAGTTCACTGCCATCTGTGAAAACACCCTCTTTAACTATTACATGATCTCATTTTGCACTGCTCTTTTTTACTTTTAAAAGATTATTTTTGTCTTTAATGCACAGTTTAAAAGGCACAGTACACTGACAGAAAATTAATCAACCATTTTGATAATTGATTAATCATTTAAGTCATTTAAAAGAATTCAAACCCTCTCTTGTTTAAGATTCTCAAATGTGACAATTTCTGTTTTTCCTTGTCTTAACATTACATTAAAATGAATATTTTAAGGTTATGAACTGCAGGACATTAAATTTCAGTTTTTAGATTGTGATGGATATTTTTAACCTTTTACTGTTTGTTTTGCATTTCTGAAAATTCTGAATTCTGAAAATAATCATTAGTTGCAGCCCTTACAGTTAATAAAAGTCCCTGACTTGAATCAGACAGGACACTGAAGCTACACTGTATGTATCTTCACCTGTAGGCCACCCTTTTTCTGAACTGTTACCATCCTGGTGTCCAACATGTTTCAAGTCAACAGCTGCCCCAGCTAAAGAAAATGTCCTGAATTAGAACCACACATTGGTCACATTGTTTTGACTTCGTAGTATTACTTCTTATCTTAGACCTTCATTTCTTCCTGTTACTGTCAAGCAACTGACAGCAGGCAAAATATGAAAGCTTATTCCTGACACAAGACGTAATAATAACAGAGAAACATAATGGATGAAACTGAAACAAAGCATTAAGGACAGATCCACAATGAATCATACAGCATTTAGCACTGTGATTCAGTGATTATCCAACCCTTAAGCATCACACTACTCAAATATGTTGGGCATATAAACACATAAGACATCTGTGGAAACAAATGAAAGCCATATGTATTGGAATTTTAACAGCCACTGAAGAATTCGATGTTCATAAATTCAAATCCAAAGATTCAAGTTTGAGATTTAAAAAAAAAGTAGATTGAGGCTGAAATATTTTTGGTTAAAATTCAAGTGGAAAATTTTCAAACAGCAACATCACAGCTACTCAGGACAATAAATAACAGAAGGAGCACAAACTGGTCAACTTACTAAAGCTCCATCAGTGTCTCTGGCAGTCATTTTTGGTTTTCAACTTTCGAGCAGCTTTTTTGGACCACATGACTGGCAGACCGTACTCTGATTGGTCAGATTTCGGTTTTAACTGCATTTAGGCTTGACTGCCTATCTTGTCCTGAGTAGCCCATACAATGCTAGTGGAAAGTCTTCATCTTGATTTTTTGGATCTGAATTTGACCGAGAATTTGAGCAAACTAAATTCAGCTCTAAACTTTTTAAAGCCTTTCTAATCTTCAGCTTTTGAAATAAAGAAATTTCATATTTTCAAAAAGGTAAATTCAGAATGAACAAAGTCAGATAACCTATATGGTTTGCAAAGTAAAATATTTCTATACAATGAATTCAGTTGAGTTTACATTTCAATATTAAGTATTCAATGGCTGTTAAAGCCAAATACTTACTTCTCTTATTTGCTTCCACAAAAAGAAATCACCACTTTGAGCTGTTTCGAATTAGGTTTGATGTTGCACTTTTAAATGTGAAGTTTAATACGTCATAATTCATAATTTATTTATGTTTTATGCCCTCTTCTGAATGTAGCTTATAAACTGTAGGGCATCAGATGAGTGATGTGTATAAAGACGATCATTAAAATGAATCACTCAGAGCACAAAATCAAATGCTAGTAGTCATGTGTTGTTTACAAGAACAAGAACTTCAGATCCTTGAACGAGGAAAGAGCCTTTTTCTTTGAGCTGTCTGATGTTTAAAACCATAAAACTAAAAGCTGAAGATTGTTTTCAAAGACAAACTTCCAATGTCAGTATGCTACTGAAAGTGTGAATGTTCCACCATTGTTCTTGTTCCTCACTTCCACACACAATGTATACAAAAGGAAGATGTGCTCTCCCATTCAGCAGCTGTGCATTTGGAAACAAAGACACAGGAAGGAAATATGACTCCGCACACATTTGCAGATCACAAGCCCTCATGGAGGAACAAGGACACCACCACAGACACTCAATGCTACGCTACCTGTTTCTGGTGGGAAGAGGGGCTTTGTGGTCCGGATGTTTTAGAAATGAACTCACTGGTCTGAAACCTCAGACTTCAAAGTCGTGGATAAATGGCTCTGTTCCTCTGAAATTTTAATAAAACAGTCAAATGACTTCTAATTACATGTTAATGTGAAATGCAAATTAGACGAGCCTGTGGCAAGATGGCCAATTTAAACTCACCAGCTAATACATCTCACCAGCAGTTATATTTCATGTGAATATGGAAATACGACAATTAATAACGCACTCTTTTTAACATTTAATGTTTCTTCAATTTGTTATCAGACTGGGCAGCTTTATGCACATCATGTTCAACTCATTTGACCTCTAGATTAGACTGTAACAGCCCTGTAGGTAAACCAATAACTACACAAGCACCACACTCTAGGTAACAATTGACTTCTCACCTACTTCTATTATTACCACAGGGCCCATGGCAACTGGGACCAGTGCCAACTGGGACAAAGTACTGAGGTAAAGCTGCTTTAATTGACTTTTAATGACAAGTTAAGTGCTTTAAGTTGTTAATGTGCTGAACGACATTTATGATAATCTCCTTAATTTATATACAAAACAAAAAGCAACCACTCATTAAAGCTGTTTAATTCTATTTGTGCTCTGTAACAAGGAGAAATTATAATAAAATACAACAATCAAAAACGCCACATTAAACCTCACAAATGCTCCACTACAATAAGTCACACAGATGTTCCTCAAAGCTACCATGGAGGACAAGATGATCGTCCATTTCAGCACCAGAACAAACTTAAATGGCGTTAACTCGATTGTCAAAAACTTGACCGCTGACAAATCAAGCTCTAATAAATCTCTATACTCACAGTCCCACAGTGTGTATATGAAGAAAGGGTGCAGACTGTGTCCAAAGGTGGAGAGGCACAGTTATCTGACGGGCCCTTTGCCGCGGCAGTTGCTATTAGAAGGACTCACTCTGACCTCTAATAGACCTCCGAGGTTCTCACAACTATGAATAGCAAAGACACGCCCCTCTCAAACAGAAACACAGACGCGTGAGGCAAAGCTGCCCGCTCACTGGAGAGACATTCAAGCAGCAGGTTGATTTGAACTCACAGAAGTTTGAGCTTTTTGTCCTTGTGACAACACAACAAGTAGACATGTGCACACCACTTGTATCCACTCGCATGTGTGTGAAACTAGATTAAAGGTGGGTCCAGAAGTAACGCGCCGGGCACCGATCTGAGTGATTCAGCAATGTTTATCCAAGACTGAATGACCAATATCTTATCATACGTTATCTGGACACAGCATGTGTGATTCTTGTGTTGCTGAGCGTCCAAACTGGTGGAAGTAGTCGGACAAATAATCACACGTTAATTACAGGAAGGTCTTTGTATTCCACATGATAGATATGTTGACAGACTCCCTTATTTTTATAGTGATATCCCAGAGTATGTGAGCGCTGACACTGATTAAACCCAACCTGAGCATATGTGCAGATTCCTTGGAGTCTAAGAAGATTAATAAGTTATAACTTCCAGTTTATCAACAACAGTTAAAAGATGATATGTAACTTGTTTTCTTGCCAGTCAAATAAATACTGTAGGGAAATGTTAATGTGGATTTATACATTTCATACCGGAGTTTTCTGCTATGTAAAAGGAAAAGACAGCAAGCCTGAGAGCAAGCGAAGTGTATCAGCTTTGACTCGAACAAGCACACATGGATCTTTGTGGAGTGTCACAGAAATGATGCTGAATTGTAGCGACAGGGCGGTGTGGGTAAAGTCCGATTCGAAATCCTATCATGGTATATGTAATTTAATGTCATTATAACAACAGACAATTATTTGGATTTTATGGATACAAAAAAACCCAGAATAAATACCTGACAAATCAAGGTCACATTGATGCTAAATCATCATCACTGAAATCAACAGAAATAGGTGATCATTATGAAAAATACACAAGTTATACGTGATTAATCAAATTACAAACTGTACAAACTGGTCACTTGCAACTTTAAAAACACTGGAATTTGCCTGCGTATCTCTCGACGTGAACAAAATTTATAACCTGTAACCAACAACTACTTTCATCTATTAATCCACAGACATCTTTTATTAGTTTATTGTTCTGTCAATGAAATTATATATATATATATATATATATATATATATATATATATATATATATATATATATATATATGCCAATGCCAATCACAACTTTGCAGACGCCAAGGTGGTGTGTGTGTGCACCCGAGTGTGTGAAACATTTAAAATTTTTGCTTGAAAATGACTGAAACGATTAAATCAATTGAATGTTTCTGCACTATCCTGATTTCTCCTTCACGTTTTACAGACTAAAATAATTAAGGGTAATTAATGGATTACGCAATAATTTAAATAACATTAAGTTTCACTTGTATGTACATGTGTTGTTCTGTCACATAGCCAACAAGAGGCAAATGTCATTGGTTGCATGCATGGCTTGGAGTGGTTGAAGGCAAAAGGTAATGCAACAACTCCCCCCCTGGCCACCACCGCCACCTCTGCTCTCCATACTTGGACTGGGAAGATGACAAGCCAATGGCAGAGCCAGCTTGCCAGTCACCCCACACCCGAGCACAGACAAGACATTGGAAAAAAAAAAAAGAGGGGGAGAGGGCAGCTGGTTCATTTGACACATAACAGCACATCAAGACTGCAGCCTGAGAGCAGACTACAGCTGTAATTTTGAAACCGCGGCCAGGAAGTCGAAGGAAAAAACACATGGTCAGTCAGTCACAGTTGGTTTCCGCAAAAATGTTTAAGTTCCTCTTTGTAGAATGGTGCACAGAGAAAGAAAAGCTTAAAACTAAAAGCGGTGTTACACTTAACAGCTCAATGGCTCGGGTGCTGAGTGTCAGGTCAAATGATTTAAGCTCATTATTACAACCTTACCACTGGATGAGTATCACATACAGCCTTTAAACAAACTTTACTTAATCTCATCATGACGAGACAGTCGCTTCCAAGCAGCTTTCTCTCAGCTGTTACATGACTCTGCACAAATTGGCTGAGCCAGCTACAACTGTAACATCTGCCAGACATTTGTTATTTTATCTGGCAAAATAAAGAGTCGCCACAGGGGTGTTAATCTCTGGGCACCTCACATAATTATTGACACATCTTGATGCATTGTTGCATCAGATTTTTTTGATGCTGATACACAGTGGAGGGTATAAGGAGGTATACCCACCTCTTTTTCTGGCTGTTTGCACCTATGAGACAAAAATTGGAATATCCTCCTGAGACCTGAACTTTTGTTTGGCATGCATTTTTAATTTCTCCTAGCTGTTTGGGATCAGTAGGACCTGATAAGTATAAAAAACTAAACATTGTAAACGATAATTAAGTCCCAGTGTCCTCAAATGAGACGTCAATTAAGTCCCAATGTCCAGATAAGTACTTACTAATTAACGGTATCTTAGCTTGTTACTGTTGCTAAAATTGGTCAAATGTGTTGCCATATCAAACTACAACCATTACTAATAATAAATTAACAAGTTTCAACCATAAAATGTGATCAGGTTTTAGAACTTGTCCACTTTTGTGTTGGGTTCAGCTGCAGACTGACTTGGCAGAGATGGCTGCCATCTTGTTTTTACATGGATTGGTCTTACTACCACTAGATGGCATAAAAAGTGTCTAACAAAGACAAAAAGTCTAAGTAAAGTAGAATGAAGCGTAAGGTCAAGTAAACCCAAAATTTGATGTCCTCATATGACCACACAGGGTCTCAGGAGGATATATAGGAGAGTATACCCACTTCCTCCTTGGTAACTTCCCCATATCCAACTCATCAACAACCACTACACCACAGTCTATACATGATCTCTTTTCTCATTTTTCCCCTCACATCGCTATGATACCTCACACACATGAGATTTACACAGCTACAACTTCTGTCTTATGTCAACTATCAGGATGCCACATCACGCTCAAAGTAGTAGTTTAACAGCTAAACTGTCCGAACTAGCAACAGTAACTAAGGGGCAGCAGGTCTTTGGATTGGTCAAATTACAGCCATATAATTAACGCAGAGCCCAGTCTTCCGAAACTGTTACAAGCAATCATGTTGTTGAGAATTGAATCAGATCTTTCAAGAGAGACTCTCAAAGCATCAAGGATATTTTCCCCCACCTGAAGTCGGCGGACAGAAATAGGAAAATGCTTTTGTCCAACTCTCATTGAAAACAAGAACCCATTTTATTGAAAATTATGAGGTAAATCTCGTAGACTACAAGATGTGCCGGGCGAAGGGAAAGCTCGACAGGTGTAGCAACTTTTTTTTTGTCTTATGTGAACGTAAACAGTACCTTTGGGTTTTGGAATTTAACCTGCAGATATATACAATGGATCAATGATACTTTGCATGAATTAACACTTAATCAAACAAAGTTATTTCGTAGATATAAGTTTTTCAAGTTCGTGTAGGCTATGGAGTTTTCAGTTTAGATAATGACTACATTTTTCTAATATTAAGATTTGGAAGTTCATTGTTGAAACAACATACCAACTTATCATGTGAGTAATGCGTCTTGTTTTTACAGAGATGCTATTATTTATTGTGTATGTATATATTGAGAAAGATTTATGATATAACAAAATAAAATGATGTGTTCATATAGCAAAAAAGTTTCTTGTAAAAACATACATTACATTAGTGAAAAGGATCTTTTTAATGAAAAAGATTAGGGTGGCGATACGCTGCCATGGCAGATTAATAGTTGACAAAAACAATCGTTAGTTGCAGCCCTGACTGCTCCACATCCTTGTTGTATGTCAATGATTGTCCATTACAGATTTTCTGCCTCATTCTATAAATAGGATGGGCAAGACAATTTTATTAACCTGAAACCAAATGTCTTCAGGCAATGACCTCATGCGACAGTTCACTATTGATCCTGTTCTAAAATTGCAAAATGCGGAAATTCATGTGTTATTGGATCTTGTTGTTGAACTGCTTCAGTGCAGCTGCTGATACCTCATTGATAATTCAACAGTTTTACAAATAGTACATCATGTCATGAGGGAAGTAATCTGAAAAGAAGGATGAGTCAACATATTCCTATCTAGGTTTAAAGGGATAAAGCGTGATAGACCACATTGCCTTGATTGGTATGGTGTGAGCAACTCTCTGAAAGGCAAGTTGTGAAAGCGTGAACAGGAAGAGACAGCCTCAACCCTCTGAGTGTATACGTCTGTCAGTGCACAGCTGCTGGATGGTTGATGAAGCCCATGTGGCTTCATCTGCATCAACCCACTGCCTGCCTCATGTCCATCCTCCTCCAGTCAAATTCAACCTCGATTTGAGGACACAGAGCCTGACCTTGCCCGAGACGGCCGCACTCAAGACTGCAGGTCACTGGTGAAATCACACACTCCCAGTCACATGGTCTCACAGTGGAGAAATGTAGGCGAGAGGGAGGGTGAAGGACGGGATTTGTAAAGTGGAACAAAGGTCACGCACCCGTCACCAACTACCAACACAGCATCAGGGCGCATGACCTCCACACTGTAGGTCAAAGAAAGCATGCTGTCGTTTTGAAATGACAGTGTACGAGTCTGAGTGAAATCTGGGCAACAGATCAAACTGAAAGGTCGGACATTTCTTGTTGAGAAACAAAATTTATCTTAAGATTTACTGTTGCTACTTTGAGTGTATCCTCCAGGTCTTACAAAAGTCTTGGATGCAGATCCTTCCTGATAAAACATTTGTGAGGCTGATTTTTTTTTAAATATTTTAAATGGTAGACTGTTTACATCATCTTCTATTTAACTGTGTCTGTGAGCTGCATTGCTACACCTCGTATCACCACCACCAACTGTCAGTCAGCAAAATAGCAAGAAACCATCAGGGTGCAAATGACAGATGAGAACATATATCGACACCTATAATGATGTGACAAATAGCCGCTCTGTTAGCGTGCAGGTCGCACATTAGCCATAATACTTTTCAAGATGGCTGGGCTGTTACTTTAAGTTTTCAGGTGTTTTGCAAGGCTCGTTGTGGATTTGTAACATACCAGTTTCCTCTGGCATATCTGGCCTTCTACTTTTGTGGGTTATCTTTGCAAATTTTGAAACAATTCCGGATGCTTGACATTTTCGACATCCTTCTAGATATCTGTGGGCCTGTCACACGTGGTCAAACTGTCCCAGTTTCAGTAGTGCTGGACTGCTAGTGACTGATATTAGCTCAAGCAAGTCAGAGTCACAAAACTATCTCTAAGTTTAAATGTCTGAGACTAACTACAGATAATTAATATTGATGCATAATGAATAATGTTGGATAACTATTTCTTAAGTCATGGGGTTTTGGGGTGATGCATGTATACACAAAACAAAATAGAGCATTTAAAAACTGATTTGGACATCAATCACCATAACAACTGTCAAAGCTTCGAGGCATTCGTGTGAGCCCTAATTCATATGCAGATGTCTGTTCATGGAGATTAGCCGAAAGGAAGAAAGTCACGGCCCGGAAATCTGCTTGCTGCACTGGATCTCCCGAAATACTACCCACTGCCTCCAGATGCTTTATCATGGTCAGAGATCGAAATATTGACAACCTACTCCTAAATCCATCAAACAAAATTCCAACAGACTGTAGTTATGCTGCCATAAAACTACCCTGCAGCAGTTATTCTCATCACAGATATATCTGACGACCATTTCTTCAGTCATTAAGTCTATAAAATATCAGACATGTCAGCATGACATAATCTAATCTGGTGTACACTGTGACTGCACACAAACTTGTCGACTCTTCTGCTACTAATCACGCCACTATCTCCTTGCGTCATTTTGTCTCAGACGCTCCTGTGTAGTCAATTTTAAAATATTCTTATTTTATTTTAGGTACCTCTTATTTATTTCTGTTACTTTCTGTACTCATCTGTATTTATTTCATCGACTGAATTTCCCCACTGGGGATCAATAAAGGTTTATCTTATCTTATGACGGATTGTAGTTAGTTTTGTCCGACCAATGACCCCCAAATATACAGTTTACAATCACATAATACAAAGAAAAGCAGTAAATCCTCACAACTGAGGCATTATTGCTTGAAAAATGACTTAAATGATTAACAAATTATAACAGTTGCTGAGTATTATTCTGTTGATCTGCTAATCAGTGAAAACTTTTAGTAGCTGTGATGAAAACAAAGGGTGCTTTTGGTTTTACCACAGTAAACTTACAGCAAAACAACAGACATTACACTCAATAAAAGCAGTATGAAGTGGGATGACATTGTCGACTGGATGAGTGACTGTATATAAAATGGTTCGGGATATGAATCGTCATACTCTGGGGGGTGAATTATGTTTTAACTGCATCTTATTTCCCCAAAATGGGATGATTTCTTTTAACTAGCTGACATTTGCCATCAGAAAATCCTCTAAGAGAAGCAGCATCCACAGTGGTTCATTATTCTCTTAACGCTCTATGCAGAGGCATGATCATTTGAGACCAGCTTCTTAAGCTGGATCCTAAACCGGCTGCTCTCAGAGGATTCTTTTAAATTCACTTTAGTCAGTTAGTGACATCAGGGAAAGCCGACTGGGATGACTTTCATAAATCCTGCCGTGAACTCAAATTCTGCTTTGAAAGTATCACGTCAGCACCACCGTCGTTCGTTGTATAAACAAACATCAAGTTCTTTGAATTTTATCAAACCCAAAACAGGCAGACAAGCCGACGCTGGTACTCTCAAATGACCAAAGCGGAGTGACAACAGAGTGGGAGTCAGCCCGAATCACAGAATCACACTGTCCCTCATGAAAGCTGCTCCTGTATTCAAGGGCAAAAACACATGATTGAGTGTGCACGGTCACTTTACAATCAACCCGTGTCTGTGGTGCTCATCTGCTCATGTGACTGTACGGCATAGCCAAAGGAGCATTACCTAATGCTTTAAAAATGCTGTTTAAAAAAGATGGAGGATGACAAACGCTCACTTGGGCTGCATTCCACAGACTCCTGTTAGAGGATGTTTGCCTTAAAGACGCCTCCTCATTGAAGTGTTCAGTTACGATCTGCTTCAACATCCTCTCCTTCATTGTACAGTAACAGAAGACGTGTCTGACCTCCGTCTGAGAGTTTCTGTCGACTGGTGCTTTCTCTGAGAGGAAGTAACAGAAACAGTCCAACCTCTGATCTCAATGACTTCTGTTTCTCTGATGTACACAGAGAAGTTTAAAAAGGGCCTCACGAGTGTGTTTGCAAATTAACTTCAAATTACATATGCTTTACATTTTTGCTGAATGAATGCAAATGGATTTGAGTTTTCTGTAATGTAGTTTTCCTACCATTGAGGCAACCATATGTTTCCATAATTCCTTGTATGTGTGCACATACCATACGTGCCAATGAAGCTGATTCTCATATCTCACTGTATATCTGGGTCACAAATCCTTAAAAAGAAATTTAAGGAATCCTCCCCAAGTATGTTTGCTTTGTGTGTCCAGGTGTTTTTTCTCAAATATTGATATCGGTATCATGTTTGAAAATCCAGAGGGTTCCCTCGGTCATGAAATTCCTGGAAAAGTTATGAAATTAGTAAAACTGTTTTCCAGGCCTGGAAATGGTTTGGATTTCGCAGAATGTCTTCGAAACGTTTGAAATCTGTTTTGGCTGTTGTTGAAAATATATTCATGAAAATCCCAAAACATGTCTAATGTTATGCGAACTGCGTTTTTGTGTCACTTATATAAAATCTAGTATTGCTGACCATTGAAACATCACTACTATCACGTGATTTACATAGACCAGACCAGCATTGCATCATCGCCAATGCCGTGCATGCTTCTGGGGAAGAGTATCACATTGTCACATCAGGAGAGAAACAGGAAAATGTCGAAAAGCTGTTGTGTAGCGGGGTATCCGGGGCTTTCAGACTGAGATTTGAGGCACAAAGATATTCAGTATTTACTGTCACTGTGGTAAATCGCTAAATGAAATTAATCCAAACACATCTACATGATCTTCTATTTTATACCCCCCCAAAAGGGGTTCTGCCTATTTTAAGAAACGTTAAAACTCCAAAATTTACAAGTGGGCTTTCCACAGACATATTCTAGGCTGTAGAACAAAACACTAGGATCTGTTAGGTTTGTTTTAACCACAGACTTTATTTCAAGCATCTAAACAAAAACCTATTAGAAATGCCCACTAACTTCAAGACGAGGGAACCAGAGTTTTAGGACTCGTTCCTGCAGCACTCCTTATGACGTACAGCGCAGCTAGGTGGTGGCGGGAATGTCTAATGAGCGAGTGAAGTCAGCAAATGCTAGCAGTCTGCTCATTTGCAAATGCCTGTAAAGTGTGTGCTTTATAATGTACGGCTGTATCGTTATGCATATGCACTGCAGACTACTTAAAGAAACATTGTTTAAGATTTAGAGGGATTTAGTGGCATCTTGCAGTGAGGACTGCAGACTGCAACCAGCTGAAACTTCTCCTGGTTATAATTTCGTCAGTGTTCATTGTTCAGGAGATTTTTACTGGGAGCTGAATTATCCACAAGGACTCTTCCTCTTTAAAAAAAAACAAAAACACGTACAAATCAGTTTTTCTCTGACCCTTCGGCATATTGGAGACAGGCCACTAGCCCAGCACCTGCTAATGTGCGTTTACCTTTTTTCTCTAACTTAAGATCCAGACGTTCAGGAGGTTTGCACCAGGCGCAGATCGGTGACTTTAACCATTAAAATCAATAAAGCAGTTTTGCGTTAAAAAAAAATCTGTGCTTTTCCGATGCTCTTGTCATGGAGGAGCTGCGAATTACGGCGGCTGACGGTAATACACAAAAACATCAATGGCCCTATCTGGAACTAGTGTTTCGTTTGTCCATTCTGGGCTACTGTAGAAATATGGTGGTGCAACAAGGGGATCTCCATGGACAAGATCCCACTCCCTGTCTAGATGTAAAACGGCTCAAAGTAACCAAAACATTCTTATTTTCTGGGTATCTAAAGCAGTGGTTCCCAACTGGTGGGTCACAGTCCAAAAGTGGGTCGCAGGTCCATTCTGAATGGACCACAAGTGACTTGCGAACGTGTCAAGTTTGGAAAAAAAACTCTTTTTTTTTTAAGTACAGTGAATTTCTAGCACAGAACTTTTATTTTGAGATATTCTTAGAGAGTGACAACGGGCATCTACTTGACAAAGATGGCAAACTAGCTATGACACAACCAAACACAAGTATGACACTGAATATATTAAATTGTGTGGACCTTGAACTAATAATGATAATGGAGAAATTTGGACCTTGAGCTAATGATTAAGGAGAGATTTGGACCCTGGGGCTGGACCAGTTGGGAACCACTGCACTATAAAACACATACTTCATGGAAATTATTACAAAACATATTCAGTTTCTTCCAGTATATCCCCTTTATCCTGCGCACTGAACCTTTAAATAAAGTCATTGCAAGGTAGTAAAATAATGTGGAAAAGTTATAAAAATTAACTGGTAAAAAATGTGTGGTTCAATTCCTCATATTGATAATGAAACAAATCCAAACTTCAAACTCACTGTGGTAGATTAAAGTTTGAAAATAATTTGAATGCAAGACTGGGAGTGTCTAAAACCTAAAAACCCTTCTCTATAGTCTCCTCCTCATGCATGAGTGCTAATGAGGGCTGGCTTGAGGTTATCAGGTCGCAGTGAAGTAAACAGATATGGCGGGGGATGCCTCTACATGCGTCTAATAATGGTGACATTGTAACCCTCTTCCTCTTGTTGTAATCTTATTTGATTAACTAACAATGACGTCATTGTGCAGGGCAGTTGCACACAAAGTAGGTGAGGCTGAGATTAAACCCAAAAAAAAAAAAGTTTCCAGACAGTATCGTTTGTCACACGGCGTCTGATTAGATGCTACGTGTCCATATCTCTGATTTCAGGGGCTCAGCTGCAGACATACACGGAGCTTCACAGTGATACCGACAGATACACACATGATCAGCACATTATTCTGAATCGGGACACACCATGTCGATGTGAGCGTTATGAGATAAACGGAAAACAAGATATGATGTGGTGAAAAGACGACAAACGCGGCTGCTCTATTTTAAGGCAACAATAAGCGAGGAGCTGCTTTTTGCAGAGGGCTCGTAAAAGCATCACGCTTTTAACAAACCACTGCAAACGGCCTCACACATTAGATGGTGGATGTGCGCGTGATATTTGAAGCAGAGGGTGTTAAAAATGTTTGCACACTGACCTGTGAGCAGCAGCAGGTCCGCAGACTTGATCGCGATCTTGAAAAAGCAACAGCGGCAGCACCGGGTCTACATTTAACTCAGCTGCTGCAGCTCTCAGCCAATCAGGAGCGGGCACACGTGTTGCTTCGCCCAAAACTTGAGAGGCGCGCTGTCATTGGTCAATATGTTGTGACAATAGACTAACTGTACATCTTACATACATTTACATACAATGTGTAGAATAACCGGAAAAAGCGGCCATCCTGTGCAGCAGGGGAGAAGTTACTGTGCACATACAGTGGGAGAAAGTTATGAGCAGTTTTAAGACACTTGTTTTTTACTTGAATATCCCCATTATGCTACTTCATACAACTCCAAAACATTTCAGGAGGAAATAATGCAGGTCTACATTTAACTCTACTACATTTACTCTAGTGTTTTTTGTACCAGTACAAGTACAAACCTGGAATAACCTCCCACATGATGTTAGATAAGCCCCAACTCTGACCATTTTTAAATCAAAGTTAAAAACATCCCCTTTTTACACGTCCTACTCCACCCTGTAATGACCACAAACTCAATTTTAAACTCAATTTTAAATAATTTTAAATAATCTTTTTATCTGTGCACCTCTTGTCTGCACATTTGCTATTTTTAATGGTGATTTTTTTAAATTGTAAATCTTTTGGTAATTAATTTCACCTTTTGTATCTTGATTCTTTTTGCTATTTCTGTGTCCTTTATTATGTTTTACATTTTATTGCTCTGTAAAGCACTTTGAATTGTAAAAAAAAATAAAGCTGACTACTAATACTTCAACCGAAAAATAATAATCACCCGGTGCAGTGAGAATATTCCAAGTATTTTCTAAAATTAAGTGTCTTTTTTCATAAATGTAATGCAGCCACATGTCTTATTTGTTTAATTAAAGGGACAGTTCACCCCAAAATTAAAAATACATATTTCTCCTCTCACCTGTTGGGTTGTTTATCTGTCTAGGTTGTTTTGTTGTGAGTTACAGAGTGTTGGAGATATCAGCCAAAGAACTGTCTGCCCTCTTTCTAATATAATGGAACTAAATGGCACTCATGTTTCCAGAAATCATGACCCGGTTACTCAAGATAATCCATAGATTCTCTGTGTGTTCCAATACCCATACTACCACACTATAGAGTATGCCAAAAAAACATTAATATGTCCTAATACATAGTGGGTGAAATGCAGTGTGCCAAAATACCAGGATGTACTACTACATCTGGTCCGATTTTGAAGCATGCTTCTCTGGCTATTCTGACCCACAATCCTCTGCACAGCGGACGATATGTCACATCGACTGAGCCGCAAACTAATGACAGCTTGAGCTGAGCTGTCAATGAGGTAGAAGTAACAGGAATATTGATTGTTTCAGTGAACAAAATAATCATAACTATTACAAACAATAAAAGGACACAACTATGAAAATAACATATGAGAGAACTGCAGATTAATTCCACTGCTGGAAATAGAATACCCTCAAATCTACAATCTGTGCAGCTGTGACTTTAAAATTAAACGACACACATTGCAAAGTAAAAACAGCAGAACTCTCTGGGTTGATCTTCATCTCTGTTTAATCTCCAAGGTTACAGATATAAAAACAAGAGGGTCAAAGTTCAGGGTGTCATTTTGTGAGAGTAGTATGTCCTGATTGTGAGCATATTGCATGAAACAGTACGTGCTTTTTAAGGGCAGCTGCAGTACATACTAAAAGTAAAAAGAAAAAGTATGTGATTCAGAACGCACCCCTTGTTGTGAGCAGTTTCATGTAGAAACTATTTTCTGAACTACACCCACTGACTGTATCACTGCGCAGCCTGAGTAACCAGGTCATGATTTCTGGTAAGAGACATTACTGTTTAGTTTTTCAAATGTATTTATTGGCGCTTTGAGCACACAAGCCGAGTGCTGTCTAGTTCCATTATATTGAGGAGAAGGCAAACATCTCTATGGCCGATATCTGCAACACTCTGCAACTCACACTAAAACAATCTAGAGTGATAAACAGCACTACAGGTAAGAGAAAAATAAATATTTTTGCATTTAGGTGAACTGTCTCTTTAAAAACAAGCAGTGGAACCCCTGACACAATTGTTGGCCTCCCTGGTAAAAATAACTGGAGGCCAACATTACTGTCTTTAAGAGGCTGTGGCGAGCTTTTTAGAGCTAGTGCGAAGGTAGTGGTGTCTTATGAAACTAGACAACCTAAGGCACCCATTGGTAACAACCATGTCAGCATAGCTTGTCGGGATGGAGGCTAAATAACGCTCCCAAGTTAGGCTAAATTTTGGCGAGGGAACTACTGGTATGGCTATTTTTAAAGGGGTCCCTTAAACTTTCACCTCAAGATATCTGAATGAAAATGGGTTCTATGGGCACCCACTTGTCTCCCCTAAACTTGATGAGGCTTTTCCCCAGTAAAAAAATCAAAATAAAGCTGTATATCTTCAAATTCCTGAAAAATCAGTTGTGGCTTTTCATTTTGGTGTGCCACCCCAAGACTTTCAGTGCACCTGTTTGGCCACCACTACAAAAGAAATCTGAGAGCTCCAGTGAAAACATTGAACTAACTGCCCAACAGATGTTTCACTTGTTTGACGAAAATAAGGTTTTAAAGTCTCAGTTATAGCTGGAATTATCTTAACACTGTTAGAGCTTGAACTGCTCAACAGTATAATAAAAAATGTCAGAATTAAGCTACTACCATCAGTAACAATTATCCCATAATCTATATGACATACTATTAAATGGGCCAGTCTAGAGTAATTCTTTCATTCATTCTTCAAATAAATGTTCCTGAAAATACCTCTGTAGTTTTACTATAAGATTTTTAATGTAGGACTTTTATTTTGATCAAAGTATTGTCATACTGCATTATTACTTTTACTGAAGTAATGGATCTGGACGCTTCTTCCCCCACTGGCCCCATTGTCACATTTCAAATGTCTAAGCATCTCAGATGATTTCATAGACATGACTGATTGAGGCCCAAATTTGTACAGTTATTTAGGCCTAGTATTTGTTGGTGAAGATTCTCAGTCATCCAGGTCATGGTAATCTTAAGTGCTATATCGTAGGCAACTGGACTTGCTTGAGTTTCTTGAAGATGTCTCACCTTTCATCCAAGAGGCTTCTTCAGCTCTAGTTAATTGGTGGATTTAATGTGTAGTAGAACTTTGTATTATCATCTTTCATACCCCACTGATCATCCCACGACCACTCAGATTTACCTTGTGACCATTTGAAGGGGCCCGACCTTTAGGTTGGGAACCACTGGACTAAACTATCATACAATGGTGGAAAAAGTATTCAGATCTTTTACTTCAGCAAAAGTAGCACAACACCACAGTGTAGAAATACACTGTAACAAGTAAATGTAATGCAGTCAAATTTTTACTGAAGTAAAAATACATAAGTAATAATGGTAAATTGTAATTTAAGTACCAAAGTAAAAGTACTCATTATGCAGAATGGGCCATTTTCAGAATTGGATGTGTTCATCACTTTAATGTTGCAGCTAATCCCCACCCTCCTCACATCAGAGCCTCTATTGACTGTGTGCCAGCATCAAGTCATCTGATTGTTATCAACCTCAAAACAGGCAGACAGGTTGATGCTGCATGATGAAATGTCACATGCAACCACATCCTGCAGTGAAGTCGTGGCAGACAAACTGAAAGATACTTGATACACATTCTCATCCAGGCGATCAATAGCATACAGTCGAATGAATGCAGGACAAAGGTTAAGTTTAACATCATGAGTAGTGATATATGAATCTGCAGTGTCTACAGAGAATCATATGGGGATTCCACACAAGTACGTACAGATGCTTGAATGAGCATAATCCCAAAATAGAGAGCATTAATGATAATTAAAAGGTATTAAAGGGGCGACACAGACAGGTCCTATAGGTGCCCTATTTCCTGGCCTCCAGCCTCTCATTAAAGCATTACAGCACTGGGATAAAATAAATGTAAACAGGTCATCATGTCAAATGACGATGAAAAAAAGATAGAAAATAGAACTTTGTTTATCTTGGTTGAGTCTAATGATACAGAGCCCAGGTCAATGTTTCTCTCTGTCTTCACTTAGAACAAAGTACATTTAAGTACTTTATCTTAGTGGGAACAGTTTTGAGATACTTGAAAGTATTTACATTTTATACTCTATTAAACCACTTCCTTTCAGGGGAAGAGATTGTGCTTTTTACTCAACTAAGGTCATGTCATATTTCTGGGACTTTTTTTTTAATTGATTTTTATTTAAAAATCTAGGGGGAAGTTATATTCTTTATTTGAAAACTTACACATGGAGGGTATTACAGTATTTGGGCTGATTCCATCATTTTATAAATAAGTATTTTAGAATTCCACATCTAAAATAAATAAAGGATTTAGTATTTCATTTGAGTTTTATTCCTGGAAGCCTGGATAGGTTTGTTCTTGTTTTTTTGTTTTTTTTTGTTTTTTTAAATTTTCTTAATTTCCTAAAATAAATAAATAAAACTTGCCAAAAAATTAATAATTGAACAGCAAATATAACGAATAAAATAAACTACATTTTAGAGACGTGTAATCCAACTATATAAGAGCCTATTGAAACACTCTAAAGGGTGCCATTGTAAATAATGGCAACTTCACTTTGATACATTAAATAGGCCTACACTAGCTGTGAACATTTACTGTATTTTATTGTATTTTATTTCAATTTAGGACCTTTAACAGTATTAATCCATTGAAATATTCCTACTTTTAGTCAAGGGATGTGATCTACCACCACTTAAGTAAATGTGCAGAAACATGATGTTCACAAAACTGAATTTAGGATTGTTTTGTTTCTTTCTTTCTTTCTTTCTTTCTTTCTTTCTTTCTTTCTTTTTAAGTGTTACAGTTGACAGCCCAAAAATCATATTTTCAGAAAATATCTTAATATGTGGGTCAGGATGAGTATTATTTAATCTCTTGTAATAATAACAACAGTAATAAAACTCTTATTTAATGGATGATTCCTGATATAACTAAATATTTTTTTCCCTTATAAGAGATACTTTTGGTTGCCTGACACCTCATATTCATGCTCTAACATCTGGATTAACTATCATTTATAGTTTTTAAAGGAGTCTGTTTGTATAAAACTGTAACAAGTATAAGTGTTGTTCTTTACCTTTAAAATATCTTCCAGTGAACAGGTCCCTGAATTTTCCAAAGTACACCACAGGAGGGAGCTGTTAGGCACTATAAAAAGACAGAGAGTGTATTTATAAACGCACCTTTAAAGACTTTAAATCTTTTCAGACACATTTAAATGTTCTAAATGTCCTTACTAAACATTAGTTTATCACCAGTCAGTGGTTAAAAAGTGAGTATTTTCATATTGTAAATTATAATTCTGACTGGGTGATAAAACGTGGGTTCATATTGTTCACTTTGTTTATCTCCCAAGATGCAAAAATCACTGTTATTTTTCTTTGAGGAGTTTAAAATATTTTTTCCCTCTGGATGATCTCTGCTGTAACACACACTGGGTGGGAGGGATATTAAACTTTTGTCCTAGTGTTTACAGGCTTTAATGCCGATCTTGCTGCTGTGTTTGTTTTTCAAAGCTGCTGAACCATGTAGTCTGAACTCAGCTTAGATCATTTCCACGGGCTCAATGGGGACCGTGTGAACTGCTGCAGTTCAGGCGGAGGGTGGCGCACCAAGCCAAAGGATTGTGTCCGGGACCCTGAGAGGTCACCACGGGTCACAGCGCAGCGCCTGACAACACACACACACACACACACACACACACACACTAAGAGTCCTCACTGAGCTGCTGTCACAAATTAGGCTTGGCTGGAGGCTTGTTGATATTTTCCTGTAACGATGTGGAGTACAGACGTGATACCACCGGAGATTAAGAACAGACGTACAAACAAGTAATGAAAATATAAGAGATAAGTAGCCTATATATTTACTAAGCAGACAGGAGATTTAGTTGGGGGCCTCCAACAGGCTGTCATAACAAATTATGTTTGTTTTGTTTTTGATGCAGAACCAGCAAAATAAATATGCACAAGATGTACTTAAAATACAGTATTAGCACTGCGAATATTAAAGAAATATCACACAAGAGGGGATAATCTAGCTCTGTGCTGTGTGTGCAGTGTTGTTTCATGTTGACGCAGATCTCACTGCTCTCATTTGAAGGAATATGTTTAACATGATTATTTTCTCGCTATGGGCTGCAGGGAAAATAACAAAACTGGCCGCTATGTTTTGGTTTGCACATTTTCCATAAACTAACCAACTACAGTAGGTGACGTCACGCACTAATAACAGGGTCAGTCTAACTGAATGTGCAGCAGTGTGTAACAGAGAGTGAATGGTGCATCAAAAATGACAAAATTCAGAGTAAAAGGGATTCATATCTCGGTTTTATTTGCACAGGAGCAGATCTATCTGCAGGAACTACAGAAAAATGAACCCATAACGGTTTTGCACAGTGTTTTTATATATCTCACATCAGTAAAGCACATTTCTTGCACTTCCTGTTGCATCATATTGTTACCAAAATCATTTTTGTTGTTCTGTGCATCCTTTAATGACCCATAACTTAGTGTAATTCTTTCAATAGACCTCTTTACTAATAGGCTGAGCAGTGATTCATTACATTGATAAATATTCTACTGTACCACACTGCACATTGGTGCATTAAGAGCCAAATCGAGCATTCAACACATAAATTAAACATCTATAAAGAAAGCAAATATTAACTTTTTCCTACACATGCGCAGAGATTGCAGCCATTCTGGATAACAAAGTCAAATTCAGGCAATGTTATATATTTGTATATATTTATATTAAGAATAATAACGCTCATAAAACGACGACTCCCCAAAAGAATAAGCAGTTATTAAAAGAAAGCAATAATGGCACGCATTGCACATATTGGCCACACTGTGAACTTTTGCACATCCCCTGAGTAATATTTTTACACATCTTGCACAAAACTGCACAGCTTTTTAATTCTAAAACAGCTTTATTATACATATTTGTGATGTTTTAGTATTTTTATAGTATCATTTTTCCATATGTTTATTGTAATTCTTATATTCTAAATTTCTGTGAGTGTTGCAGTAGTTCGCCTTTTTTTTATTTGCTCTTAATATGTTTACTGTATACACCAAACACCGAGGCTAATTCCTCGGTAATAAACCCTATTCTAATTCTGGGTGCATCCTGGTGCCAAAAATAAAAGCAGAACGTGAAATATGTGGTGCCTTGCCAAACATTTTACGTAGAAGAGCGCATAAATATGAATATTTAAAACGTTTATTTATAGAATCAGACAGTCGTCAGATCGTTTAACAACATATTTGACTCGGAAATACAATTTTCACATCACAGTTGTACAATAAATCCTGACGCATGCTTTGGCCTCGCACTGACGCAACTTGGCGTTACAAAGTCGGCCGGCAAAAACTTCCAGTATTTAATTCAGTCTTTAAAAAAAGCAAAGGCACACAAGTCCCTCCATATTTCAAAGGACAAACACATAAAAAGTGTTAAAAACTGCACAGTGAAGTAATTGGATTTTATGCCCCCGTCCCGCTCGCTCGCGCTTTTCTCTCCATGGTGCTCTGAAAACTCTCCAAACGCTTCAGATGTCTTGTGAGCTTTTCTTTCTCAACCTCCGCTGCTTTTTATTCTTCGACATCGCTCACAGGATCAAATATATCCAAAGCACGGTGAAAGTTTCGAGATTAAAACGTTCTCAGTGACAAAAAAAGAATCGGAGCAAACTGTGTTGGCGCATGAGAGCAGTTTGAGTCTGTGAGGAGCGCACACAATAAACCTGTTGTTAACCTTGCTGTGAAAATATGTTTGAAGAAAACAGCCAATTGTTGTATGAAATGTATTCAAGTATAAAATAATGCCCTTTGTTTGGGGGTAAAAACTTGAGCAATGTGAGGGTACAAAAGTCCCCTGTGGCATTTACTAGCACCCTTTGTGCAGTTTGCGCTTTGGCGTCTCCACTTGGCGCATTACCCAGGCCCCTTTAAACGCGATTGTTTCTTTCTTTCTAATGACATTTACCGGATCAAAACATGCTGTTAATTCGATCAGAAAGCTTCACCCTTCATAACAATGGCAGTATAATTTCTCCCAAAGTTTGTTAAGTTGACCGAAATTAGGCAAATGAATAGGGGTCTCCAGGCTACCCATCTTGCAGGTGACGGGGAATAATGCGCGTTCACACCAGCTGCATTCTTCTTTATTTCTCCCTTTCTTTCACAGCATTATTAAAATTTAGGCCAATGAAACTATTCATTCGACTGAATAGACATTTTCTTATAGGATAATAGGATACAAATTGAGCCTCTCCAAAGAGTCTCCAGTGGTGGGTAACCCTCGTGTGCCAGAGGCTGCTGGAGACGCTGGCCCTGACGCAGACGACGCTCGTGTGCCAGGGCTAATCACACACCTGCCGAGGAGTCCAACAAAATAAAGAATGTAAACAAAAAGCTTGCCATCTCTCATAAAAGATGGACGTGTCACCAAGTCGTGTGAGAAACGCCGAGAACAAACGGGGGGACTCCGTCTCCAAAAGATCTCCCCTGAACTTGGCGGAACAGCCTATTAAAGGCTTACTTAATTACTCTAATGACACTGGACAGGCCTTAAAACTCGGACCGGGCTTGGATGAGAGTTAAGATCGCTTGCTGGGATTTGTAAACAGGCGATCGTGTGAGAAACGCGAGTTGGAAGAAAGAGGGTTTCTTTTTTCGCTGGCTTTGTTTTCAGTGCGCACAGTGCGCCCCGCCGGATCAGGCGATCCCAACGCTCACTTCTTATTTCCCGCCTGGGTTGTTACTATGCAAATAATATTCCGAAAGTAATCACGTGTCTTTTGAACAGCCACGTGGATTAACAAAGCAGGTTTGCCCCCCTGCTAGCCCATGGCTTTAGATTTTTACTATTTCTTTAACTGATCCTAAATGCACACATTTACCCAGTGCATGGCTCTAATCCCATGGAATAATTTACACCATGAATGCCACAGTCCCTCGGATGATCCCTTTATAAGGACCAGCTTTCCCCTCAAACCTCAGTCTGCCTCATCTCCTGCCACAGCGACACATCTCTCCAACTTCCATCTCATCTGATTTTTAAGAAGTTTGACAGACATCCGTCGATGGCATCAAAAATGAAAGACAGGAAGGTACGCGCTTCTTGTGCGCACTGCACTATGAGGACTGAACTATTTTGCCAGCGCTGCACTTTTAACAATTTTGAGCCACTTTATGGAATTTTGTATTTCAGTATTTGCATCGATTATTGTTCAACTACAACTTGGAGTTATTTTTATGTTAGTGGAGGGGAAAAGTATTGTCCACTTACTCTGTAGCACGCGTTACAGGATAACTGCGGCGCGCTACTGGTGTAGAACAGCCTCTCTGACACCTACGGAATATTTGGCAATTATAATGTAATTTACTGGTTTACAAACACTTGTAAGATGCTAAATCTACTAAAGGAGATTTCAAACATGTCCATTAAGGCGGCAGAGTTATAGAAACTGCCCGGAGCGCAGATGTATCCCGCGCGCTCTGGAGCAGCAAAGCGCGCGGCGCGCAAAACTCTCCGGGAGTTACAGATCTCGTCATACATTTTCCATCGCTCTGTTTCTTCCTATAAATATCTCCCTGGCTGTTTTATGTTCGTATTTCTGCTTGACAAAATAGCTGTTAATGAGGTGAAGCACAATATATTTGTGTGCTCATGTTGTGTCTCTCCCTGTTTCCACAGAGAACTCCCATCTCCCACAAAGTCATCGAGAAGCGAAGACGGGACCGCATTAATCGCTGCCTTAACGAATTAGGAAAAACTGTTCCAATGGCACTAGCAAAACAGGTATTGTAAAATTTTAACGTTTTTTTCTGTTTGAGAGATCTTATATATTCTAAAATATTGATAATTTAGCAAGAACATGTTTATCCACCAATGTTTATCAAATAATCTGGTCATTTAATATTTGCAGTCAAACATTTTATATTGTTTGGATTTTCTTGATATTTTTGTAGAACTCTGGAAAGCTGGAGAAGGCTGAAATCTTGGAAATGACAGTTCAGTACCTGCGAGCTCTCCACTCAGCGGATTTCCCCCGCGGGAGAGAAAAAGGTGAGTCAGCTTTACACGGAGCTCCGACACTTGACGCACCACAATCCCACATTTCTGTTAATAGACTATGTGAAAACTTGTACAGGGCTGATTTGTTATAAATCTGAGTTATTTCTATAGTAATGTAGTTTTAAGTTTGACTAAACTAATATTGATACATTTGGTTGCAAGTCCAGGTTTACGCACAGACACTACGCTGCGTCACACTTGTTTATCGCGTGATATCTGCTGGGTTGTAACCGCTGTTTTTTATGATTCATTCCAGGTGAACTGCTGGCTGAGTTTGCAAACTACTTCCACTACGGATACCACGAGTGTATGAAGAACCTGGTGCACTACCTGACCACAGAGGACAGGGCTGAAACCAAAGACATCAAGTACGCACGGATCCTCGCCTTCCTACAGTCTAAATCCCGTGTGGTCACCGAGCCTGTGTTCGGCTCCGTCGGCTCCATGCCCGAACCGTCTGACTACCTCAGCCAGCTGCACTCCTCCCCGGAGCACCAAAGCCACAGCCCGTCTGACTCCGTGTACCAGCAGAGTCCACCGGGACACTTCTCCTGGCACAGCTCGACCCGCAGCCCGGGCCTCTCATACCCAGCAGTGCCGCTCTCTGCGCACACGCAGCAGCACGGTGGATACTTGTCACCGGTGCAGGGACTCGATCACCACTATTTCAACTTCATCGGTCACACGCACGCAAACACGTTCAGTTTGCACAGTGCGCAACACGCCATGTAAATAGCTCCGTTTTGTTTTGATATTGTTTTTATTTATATATTTGTGAATGATGGAAATAGATCATGTACATATTGTGAATAAATATTTCTGAGAAAACTCAGCTTGTTTTGTGATCATTCGTACTCAAGTTTGGGTGTATAGGTGACGCTCTACGTGCGTAAAGGTCTCCAAAATTATATGAAGTTACAATCCTGTTTCCTAAGTGCCACGGAAAGCATCTCAACGGAGGGGAAAGAGAAAACATTTGCAAGTTCAACGTTGTAAATTCTCACTTTCTTCAGTCTTCAGTGAATTATTAATGCTTTTGTGATTTTGCCTTACACTTAAGAACGTAGGTTTTGTTACAGAGACACATATGAAAAAGGGTTGGGGTCCTCATCCAGGAAAATTTGAGCACCCAACACTTAATTTGCTGCATTCTGGTTTACTTATGCACCAATCTGGGCCTTTTCCGCATCAGTTTAGGGTGGAAATGTCTTAAATTTTGTCAAAATAAAAGTTCCCTACTACTTTTAGGTTTTTAATGGGGAGGACAAATGCACATTCTGACTATTTAGGAAGACATGCCCCCTGTCCCCCCCCCCTAAAATCTTCACCTATGTATCCAAAAAACAATCTAACTTCTAAAAAAAGAGCTTACATGTCTTTTTAGGAAACCAAAGTAAATGATAAAGTAAGGACTGTTGGGAGTCATTTTAATAGTAACGAGAACCATTAGAAAATGACAGACTGGGCTCAAATTTACCAAAAGCTCACAAAAGCTCATAGTATTCTTCAGTCTTTTCCACAGACTTGTCTTTGGGTGGGTCTGTGTGTTTAATGGGTGTCACAGCAGGTTTCCAGGGGGCAGACATGAGCCTGATTCCCACTGGGCCACCCGCTCCTAACTTAAACAAACCTGCAGTTAACAAAACCATTATTTCACCCAACACTCCCCACTCTTATTCAAATCTGTAATTGAATACAAAAAACATTTTTGGACCTAATAAGGGTAAATATGTCAATAAAGATTTTCATACAAAGCACAGTTTCATATTGAAGGACAAAAAAGCAGTTGGGAATGAAAAGTTGCATATCTAAGATCTTAAAGAAGAGAGTGTCAAAACAAGGTAAAAGCTTTCCTCCTTCTGAACTTGAGCCAAGTATTTCCATCTGTTTAGGGAAATGAGGCTGACTATTCATCAGGAGTAAAGAGGGATGTTATGCAGCAAGGACAGAGCCACCCTGGTTAAAAGTTGGCGCTTATTTACATGTAAAATGTGTTGTTTTTTAGACAGTAGCATTACATTGACATGAACAATTTCATCAACAGGAAGGGAAATTTGCAAAGCCTTTTAAACTTTTCTTTCACCCTCTAAAGGAAAGCCACATTGGGAATAGTTACTGTCCAAAGGGGCTCTTTGCCTCCCACAGAATAGGGAATTACTCTGATCAAAAGGGAACTGTTTTTGCCAAGCTTGTGTCTGCTATATGTGACCACGGAGTCTCAATGAATGCATTAAACTGCTTCAAGGCTCCTTCTGTCTTTCTTTAAGTAAGTTGTTGGATTGTAAAGAGGAGAAGTTAAAAAAAAGGAGCAGGGGGAAACTCCTTGTTGTGATTTTTTTTTAAACCAAGGAGCCCCATTGTGGTGCCTCTGAAAGGGGAACAATCTCTGCGTCTCTTGTGCTTTATCCTTGAGTGATTGTGAAGAAAAATAATCAACACCATGAAATCAAAGTTTCTCTTTGGGAGGAGCTCAAGAAAACACTTTTACTCCCAGTTTCCTTCATAAGAAAGAAGAAGAAATCATAACACATACATCTCTCCTGTGTCAAAAACACCTTACCTTAACAGGAGACAAGTACCAAGGTGTGCTAGGTGTCCTCGTATATTGACACATATGATAGATGGAAGATTTGTTTCCGGCTAGATGAGTACAGATGCAGGGATAAGCCCACATTAATCGCCTGGATGGTTGGATAAACCCACATTAACCAGCTCCTGACCAAAAAAAAGACAAGCAACAACAGAGCAAATGAATGAAATGAAAGACAAGTGTCCATGCAGATGGAAAAGTGGCAATACGATAAAATAGAAAAGGCTTTTGAGGGAATACTTGGATCCCTACAGCTCCAATATTGGTTTAAATCCTGACTCTAAACAGGAGGAAAAAAGACTCATGTTCAGCCAGATGAGAAAGATTTAGCTGCAGCACATCACATGAATAATAATAAATTGAGCACGGATAAAAAAAAAAAAAGGACTCAAAAACATTTATTGTCATGTAAACTGAGCTGCGGTGGCAAAGCTTCACTTTGAGAATGTTTGTCTTTCGCATTAATATCACATGCTGAGCATTAACAATCTGCTCTAAAGGAAAAATATTCATCACTGGAATGTCAAAGGAAAACACAATCCATACTTTGAGCCTTTAACTGTGGTGAGCATCAAGATCCTGAGGGAAAAAATAACAAGTTTCATCACCGTGTGAACAGAGGGACGATGATGGGAACAAGTCCAGGACAGTATTATTCTCTTGTGTGTTTGTATCTTATAAATGTAAAAGAATTTTTATCAATAAACCAAAACAAATAAAAAAGTTATGTTAAATAAATTATACTATTTTTAGAAATCTTGTGCATCCATTAAGAAAAAAAAACTAATTATTTATTTAGCAATAAACAGCATTTTTATGTTTATTTATTTTTTATTGTTATTGAGCCATTACTGTAGTTAAAGCTGCTCTTCCATCTGCAGACACAAGACACTTTGTACCACCATTAAATGTACCAGCCAGGGGCCAGTTAATAAACAAACATTTGAGGACATTTGGGGCTTAACCTCAACCTCTTTTGGGCGGTATTTACATTCAGGAAACAAACTTTCCCAGTGTGAAACAGTTTATTTTAATTACAAATTAGAAAATGGTTGGCAGGCCACCCAGCACCATACTGCGGGCCACATTTGGCTGTAACTTCACTTCTTTATACCACCAAGTTTTGTTAGAGAATTCTTTGTATTTAATTCTGTTTTGCAACTTGCACTTCTTATTTGTAACTATCATTATCTCAATACACTTTATATCCATGTATAAAATATTCAGAATGTGTTATTCACTTGCACTCATAACTTCAAACTTCAAAAACGTACTTATCTATGCTTCTGTTGTCCTGTTCGGTTCTGCCTATACCTCTGCTGCTGTAACACTTGAATTACCCTGTTCGGGCTCAATAAAGCTCATCTGATCTAACATGTCCTAAAGGGGCTTTTCAAGAAAAGGAAAGGAGACTACATTTAATGCAAAATTAATTTTGCCTCCATAAAAAGTTGCTTTCAAATGTTTCGAGCAGGTGCAACATCAGCTTTACTTTTCTCCAGGACTTAATTGTTAATCTAGTTTCATATGTAGTGAGAAACAATGGTGCAGAGTAACTAATTTACTCAAGAACAATTTTGAAGTACTTATACTTTTGCTGAAGTGTTCTCATTTTATGCACTACATTTCAGAGGCAAGTATTGTACTTTTTACTCCAGTACATTAAACTGACAGTTATAATTAGCACTGACTTTGCAGATTAAGATTTTTACAAACAAAACCTGTCATCAGTATATCAAATATTATGCACTTTTTTAAGATTATGTACAGAATATAAAATTGTTGACATTAGCACCAACTCGACCAACTACATTAAAATGCTGCTCACACATTACATTGCATTAGTAGTAACATTCAAATATTAAATGTATGACAATAAAACACTGAATGGGGCCATTCTGCTTTTTACTTTTCATACTTTAAGTATATTTTGCTGATGACACTTAAGCTCTTTTACTGAAGTAAAATTTTGAATGGAGAACTTTTACTTGCACTGCACTACTTTATACCAGTGGTTCCCAACTTGTAGGCCGAGGTCCAAAAGTGGGTCGCAGGTCCACTCTGAACATTCTGGACCGCAAGTGACTTGTGAATGTGTCAAGTTGGTAAAAAAAAAAACAACACTTTTTCTTGAATTATAGGAAATTTCCTGCACAGAACTTTCATTTTAAAGTGTTATTTTCTGCTGTAAAGTGAGTATATAATGGATGACTTTTTAACCGAGACAGCAAACTAACTTGGTGACATATGATGCTAGATATATTAAACTGTGTGGATCTTAAACTAATGACTAAGGAGAAATCTGGACTGTGTGGCTGGATCAGTTGGTGACCACTGTTTTACAGAGTGGAATTGAAATGTATACTTTACTTTACACCTCTGGCAAGGAAACAGAAATAAAATACATCTTAATTTCTGCAATGCACCTTCACAGTTAACAAATTATAATGGACACACTAAAATCAAATCAAGCAAATCATTTTACCAATAAAAGATTTTTTTTTTTCACGTTTTTAGGAATATTTTGAACAAATCCTGGATGTGTTTTCTCACAGCCACGCCGATATTTAGTACACCATCACAACCTTGAGTATGATTTGTCATCAGGAGGTGGAGGGGTTGGTGGATGGTCACCTAAGTGAGCTGCAGACCACTGTTTGAGACCAACATACAACAACACTAGTTGTGATTCAGTGCGTCATCGCTGTGTTTCCAGTGGATTTTTAGGCACTAAATGTGGGTTGTAGCGACCTGACCCTGTTTTTTCAGCGTGGATTGCGCAACGAAAAGCATTCTGCTTTTCCAGCAGTGATTGTGACCCCAAAACAAGGTATTTTAAACCAAAACATGAACTTTTCCTAACCATAACCAAGTGTTTTTATGCCTAAACCTGACCACATGTTAACCAAGGCACTGTTTCAGTTTCAACATGTCCCCTACATAATGAGGTGCAAATGTATCATATCCATGATTTACAGAAACGTACAAGGCCAACATTTACTCTTGTTATTCGGGTTGAGATTTGGTTACCTTTGGGCAGAGCCAGGCTAGCTTTTTCTTCCTGTTTCCAGTCTTTATGCTACGGTATGCTAACCAGCTTCTGGCTGTAGTTTTAATAAACAGACATGAGAGTGGTATCAACCCACCCATCTAACTCTCATGAATTAGGAGCAGTTCCCAAACTGTTGAACTATTCCTTTAAGGGGTCACAGGCACAAAACTTTGGCTGCCACAGCTCAAGGAGGGATCCATAAATGCCCTATAAGTGTCTGAGAGCTCCTGTTCTGATCTTTGTCCTCGTATGAGCAGCAAAGTCAGGCTTAGACGCTCAGCTAAGCTTCTGAGAGCGCAACAGCAAATCTCCTTTCCTTTACCATGGTGTTGTGTGTTTGTGTCGCCTGTGTTTGTGTGTGAGTGTGTTAGTGAAGGAGGGGTACAGTCAAGCTTTGGGAGCGAAGCCAAAGAAGAAGTACCCAAGCTGTGAGAAATCCAACAGTCGGTGCTGGTTGGTAATCAAAGTCCTCCAGTGGCATCGGATCTCTGCCGGCTCACCTCAGGATGGTCGTCTGATCTCCAGCATGAAAAGACAGAGACAGAGACAGAGAGTGAGGGGAGGAGGAAGAGGAGGAGGAGGTGGCGGAGGAGGGGGCAACAACAGAAGAGGAGAGAGAAACAGAAACAGTGAGAGATAGAGGGAGTGTTAAGAAAAGGGGGGAAAGGGATGAAGATCATTCCCACAACACATACCACTATCTCACAGGGTTTAAAGGGCCCCCTTTCTGTACACCCCCTCTCCTCCATCTCCCCACCACCACCACCCCCCTCCTCCTTCTCCCCCTCCTCTTACCAATAATGCCAAAACTTGGCAGCCAACCCAGAGCACATGAGCAACAGTTTCCCATCAGAGAGAGAGAGAGAGAGAGAGAGGCAGCCATCCTACTGCCTTGGCACCAGTGATGTCTGAAGAATGACGGGCACTGTAAGAAGAGAGCAGACATGAATGGAGTCTGTTAGGAGAAAAGAAAACAGCACATATGAATGCCTTTTGATTGTCTGGGAGTGATTCTGGTGAGAGAACATCACTGAGATGACACAGAGTTTAAAAAGGTACAACTGATGTGATGATTTTTCATGAAGAAAGGAGCGTTTCTGGATGTAGACATGGGAAATAAATATATATATATCACAATTTTTTAGACAGTTTTTTTTGCTCATGAACGCTAAAAAACTGACATCAGGCCGAACATATCAGATATGAAATCGGTTTTTCAGTCCTCTCTGCCCCCTGCCAAAGAGATGAGGGCTTCACCTTTTTGCACTTGGCACAACCCTCTCTGTGCTCACCAGCAATGCCATCAGATTATGCAAATCCATGGAGATGTCCCATTCAACACTACCTCCATTTAGAACTGAGATATTTGAGCCAAAAATGAATAGAGTGATAAAAGAGGCAGTGTTTTTAAAGGAGCCAGAGCAGGGTCAAAGACATCTTCCGATATAAATGAAAACATAATGAATACTGTACAGAACATCCCACTGTGGACCATCGTTTCAGTCACACCCACCCTTTGTCTCCTTCTGTTGTTTTGTTGAGTTTTTCTCGTGTAGAGCACGGCCGCCGCCATCGCAGACAATCTGAGGAATATGGAGGCAGAGGGAGCAGCATGGGAACAGTCCAACAACCGTGCAACGACACACTATAGAAAAAGAGCAAAAGAAACAAAAAAAAACAAACAAAAAGAAACAAACTGGGACCAAACTCTTTGTTATTCATGGGAAAAAAAGAGCAAGCTTGTTAACTTGCACAATTAAGGCATCATTTGCCAAGAGAAAGTGCAGGTCTTTGTTTTTGGGGGACAAAAGGTTGAGAGAGCATGTTTCAGATGTGGCGCTGTGAGTTCCATGAGGGTGGGTTTGGTTATCTGGTGTGCCACAACAAGGGGCACTTTTGTCACGAGCACAGACAGTGTGACATCGGAAAGTGCTCGAGATAAATCAGGTAATTTTGCATGGTAGTTAGACAAAGAGCGCCATACATTCCAGTTCCTGTGTGCGCTTAGAAAGGGAGTATGTGTAAAAAGAGGAGGCAAATATAACAATAACACCATGTGAGTAATTTCACCAGACGTCTCCAATAGAGTGGCATAATTTATGATTTAAGGCCTTTTTGTTCGAGGCTAATGGCATTAAGTTGGACAACATCAATAAATTATTCAGATTTGGACGAATGTGTTAAATCAGAGAATCCCACCTAAAGATATTAGCCTAAGTTTGCACTACAAAATCAACAGCAGAAAAGCTGTTCCAAACTTTTCTTGCAACATTTTTTGTTAGTTTTCGAGGCTCTGACTCTTGTGTCTGGTTTCCCTCTGCAAATCCATTGTCATTTATGTGACTACTAGATATACAAAATTACATTTTCAGTATCAGGATCAGACTTCATTTACCAAGTATATGCGTACAAGGAATTTGTTTTGGTGCAGGTGTCAAGCAAAATAAAGGCAATATATATCAACAAAACACAGAAACATAAAATTAGAGTTGGTGAAGAGCGAGGAGTGATGACGAAAAACTTTTAAAAATGTTTTTAAAAATACAGCGATTACTTTTAGTGGACACAAAAATTGACCGTCAATATACTTAATATCAAACACACCATACTGCTGCAAACTCCTGAAATTTCATCTTAACCCATCAAGTGGTAAAATGTTAAATTTCCATTTCCACTACAAAGCAGCTCACTCTGCACTCTTTCTCTCTTTTTCAAAACACATTTTATGACAGTCTTTTCAATTTCTTAAGCAAATCTGCAATTAAACATGGTCCATACATTTCCTGTTGTTCTCTCAAGTTTTATGCTGCTTAACAACCAAACTTAATCCAGTAGACACAAATTAATTATATATATATATATATATATATATATATATATATATATATATATATATATATTTAAAAGTAACACAATAATCCTCTTGAGCTTCACCCACCCAAAAAGAAACCCTGAGTGTCTCTATCTTAACCTCAACATTATCATTGGAACTACGTTCTACCAAAGAAATAGTCCCAATGAAATTGGTTGACAAAAAATATGTTTGTACTCCAGAGTAACAGAGACATTTTCACCAAAAAGGGATGCTGCTGTTCATTTCTTACAAAAAAACAAAAACATCATTTCATTCACCTTCATTGTATTGGGACAGATTCAGAAATCAAATGGTGGAAGGTAACTAAATACTCTTGCTCTCGTACTTTATATACAGTTTTAAGGTACTTCGTTTTTATGCTATATATACTGTACTTTGATTCTGCTTAATTTTAGAGTAAACGACTGTACTTTCTACTTTATAAGTTAATACTTTTCACACAAAACATTTGATGAGCTTAAAGAATATGGTGTATTATTAAACATTTAACCCACTCAACTGAGAATAAAGCTGATAAATTAGTTTAACCTTGATGAGACGAGTTACAACATGCTGCTTACATGTTAATACATCAGTGATAATAATGCACTTAATAACACTCTGAAAACTGCCATTCTGCTTAATAAGTGCTTTTACTTTTTATGCGTTATGGCTTAAACAGTTTGCAAAAGGGAATTTTTCTGCTACTTTTACTGTAGTAAAGTAAATTCCCTTTCCCACTGCACAAAGAAACCCCTACCAACTTACACCTGGCTTTTGTATACAGTGGGAAAGGTTGAAATTGGCATTCACTTCTGGGACAAACAACTCTGTAGCAGTCATGAGTATATATCAGCTCCAGCTCTAATCAGCATTGATGGAAGTACCACTTTTCTAGTGTGATACAATGACACGCTGGGCCAGATCCCCGTGCTGTCCATCTCCCTCCATCAAAATTAGTCGGCATCAAGTTTGCAAGAGTCACTCAACAAGTAAGAGACATAAAAAATAAGCAACCACTGTTACATTTCCACTGGTCTCCATGCTGCTGTCTACTGTTTACTAGCCATGTTTTCCAGCATGTCCATTACCCTGTATGTGACACTTCAGAAAAACAAAACTAAACAGAAAGGCATACTCCACACACAGCCCTGGTTGTCGGCCATTTTAGAGGGTATTCCCGCATTTAAAAACTCTATATATACACACTCATTTTAGTGGAAAAGGGGAGAGCAGAAAGAGCGCATAAAACCTTAACCATCAAACTGGCAATGCCACCAGAGTGAGTGAAAGAGTGATGGGTGAGCGGGTCCTTTAAATGATTTAACAAGTGCTCATTAAACAACAGTCTCCATCCTCCTGGTTGAACATAATTTGAGTGAAATTCTGCAGGACTTCACCAGACGCACAGCTTTTATCTGCTTCAGAATGGAAATAATAATTACCCTGTTGAGTTGTAAACTGCTCTCATGTCTGTTGTCACTTCACTTTTTATTTCCCTGCATCACACACTTAACTCGCCTCTTTCTCCTCTATTCTCCAAGTGAAGCTCAAGATCTCCAGCAGCACTGGAATTCCCATCTTGGGATTCAATGTGGAGAGCCGTCCTTTCAGCTTCAATCACTCTCGTGCTTGTGAGGCTGCATTCACGTGTGAAGGTTTTCTTTGAGAAAGCCTTTAGGTTGTACTGAGGCTGGTTTATTCCTGCCAGAAATCTTTCTCAAACATAACGCTTCAGTGGCGAACAGAGAATATGAAAACCGACAACGTGAATCAGGAGAATGCAACGTGAAGCTCTTTGGGAATGTGAAAGGCTGTGTGTGTGTGTGTGATGTGGTCAGACGGTCACAGCTGAGGCACCTGACAAACTTGACGCCCCAGTCGACTCTTTGCGGGGCCAAAAAGAAAGGGTAAATAAAACCCAGAGGTCCTAATGTGCTCCCTGTGCGCTTGGCTGGACTCATGAGGGGCAAGCATGGTATGTTTGCCCTTTTGTCCGGACGCTCCTCTGTATTTAGCTGCGTCCGGGGCCAGCGTAGGGCCAGCGAGGGGGGACCCTGGGGCGCCACAGGTCACCCTCTGAGGTCACGAACCGAGTAACCAATCCAGGGAGAGGAATAAAGCAGAAACGAGATTGGCAGTTAGTGAGAATCGAAGACTTCATCTCAAGTGACTACATGCGATCAAACTGAAAGAGATCGAGCAGATATACATTTTCTCGTGTGAACGTTGATAGTGTGACTGAAAGCTTTTGATTGAGCTGAAAGAGCTTTTATAAGGATAAACGAAGACAAAGCAGAACTAAAGAAAGACATCCACACACTGAGAAGAGACACTGAGAGACGAACGATTTTCAAAATAAGAAACAATATTGTAAATCTAAAGATTGTTTCCTTTTGGTTTTACAGTGTTTTGACCGACTGACTGGTGTTGCAGCAGTGGTCATCGTGGTGGTGGGCGAAGCGGTCATACCCTCACTGACCTCACTGTGACCTTCACAGCAGGGCACCCATGTCTGACACCAAGAACATGATGCAGCACAACACAGACTATGGAACAACCACATAAGGCCGTAACTCAAGTAATAAAAGTCACTCATCCAATGAGACAGACTGAGCTGCCAGAGAACCAGACACTTTGACTGAACATTTGACACATGCATAAACTGTGTACACATATATATGCTATGTGTATATATACATAACTTGTGAGTGTTTTATGGTATATTAATGATTGTTAAAGGCAAAAATCAGAAACATTAAAAGCAGTTTCTGCATGTGATGGTTTGAGTGTGCTGAGGGAGTTCATGGTTCTTTATTTCTTTAAAGTATTTGTTGGGTCTTTGTTGATGTTATATAGATAGTAGTGGAGTAATGGCAGGACATGAGTAGAGAGAGTGAGGATGACATGCAACAAATGTCCCCAGCCAGACTCAGACTGGCGACATTGTGATGACATGGCCAGTCTTAAACCACTTTGCCACCAGGGTGCACTCATGAGTCTGGATGTGGATGGTAATGAAAATAGATGTTATTTATTTCAACCTCCAGCCTGTTTCCTGTCCCTGGTCACAGCATGTGGATCCCAGAGCAGTTTTCAATGTTAAAGTGCCTTGGTGCAGTTTAATAAGTTAAACAAGTTGGTTTTAATCTTTATAAACGTGAGTGGACTGCAAACACTGTAAGTGTCTGAACCTGTTTGACTGATGTTGTACAAACAGAAAAGAGTTATTATTTCTAGACCGTATCTGATTTGTTTGAGTTGTTTATTCAATCTTGATTATGTTTTTACTGTGCATAGGGATCCAATTGTTTTTTTTTTTATCTGTGGTTTCGATTCATGTCTTTTGAAAGGTTTATTTTTACAACTAAAATGCTTTAATTTTAAAATTCTGGTTGCACATTTTTCAACTAGACACCAAACACAATATTCCAGCAGATGACGGTAAAAGTTATGACAGTACTGACACTACTAGTATCTTAATATCCCATTAATTATCATTAAAGCTAATGCAGGTTGGGTTGATTTATCCTCTGGTTTCAGATATCATAAATTTGAATTGACTGACTATTTTACAAATGGTGATAGAGTCTTTTACACTTACATTTTGCTCCCAGCAGTGACCCAAGCCCCTCACCCACCTACCCCACCTCCATCCCTCCTGGTAAAATTAACTGGAGGCTCTCATTACTGTCTTAAAGAAGCTGTGGTGTGCTCTTTTTTTAACTACGTAGTGGCTGGCATGGCTTGTTGTGAAGTGGGCTAAATAATGTTCCAAAATTAGGCTAAATTTTGAGAGAGGGAACAACCTGAGTCCCTTCAACTCTCACCTCAAGATATGAAAGTGAGTCTATAGGTATCCAACAGTCTCCTCTAAACTTGAGAAGGATTGTTCCCAGTGAATGATTTGCTCCTTACAATCAATGCACTCCTTCAAATTAAAGCAGCATATTTTTATTTTTTTTTTTATTTTTAGAACAAGGACAACCAGCCTATTTAAAGAACAATGAATCACTTAACATGTATAGATACATAAAAGATATATAAAATAGTTTTTAGCTAGCCTATACTGTACATTACAACAGCATAATTGAACTCCTGAAATTCAGAGAGTGGTAAATTTCATAGCAACAGTCGTATGGCAAAATAATATTAATTTATGGTCTGCTCAATAGCTTCTTGTTTTCCCCAGTCTCATTCTTTATTAAGTAGATAAATATTTCACTGGGACTGTGAGATGCATTTGAAAGCTCTTGACAAAAATGATCAAATGGACCTCGAGTTTAGATTATTTTGCCAAACTCTTATGAGTTTATATTTACAACAGTATCAGTCCTGCTGCCCCCTCTGAACTCCCACATCAACACAAAGCCAACATACACACAAAGGAGTGTTTTTTTACACCCAACATTAATACCCATTAGGAAAACAAACAAGGGCTTGAGGGTGCATTATTCAGAGCTATCTGCTGCACTCAGAATTGGCAGCTCTGCCCTGCCGACATGCCAACATCGGGGGTGACTCTCAGGCTTCCCAAGGCAGGGCTGGGATCCATTCAAGCAACGATCAAACAACCTGCTTCTGTGACTCTCTGAAGAGACAGATTCAAGTTTGCATTGTTCTAATCTGGAAAAAGTCTTCAGTGTCACTATCCGTCAGAGCAAAAACACAGGATTTCTGTAAGTTAAAAGAATAAATATAAACTATGGAGTAAAATAATGTGAATAAATAGAGATATTAACATGTCTCTATTTGCAGACACTCTCTCTGCTCTGTGTAATAAATAAGAAATTAAAGAGGCTCTCGTCACCTCATCAGTCTCATAGATATAATGATGATTGCTTAATTTTACAAAACATTATTGCAGATGCTGCTGCAGCTTTTATCGTCAGACAAAACCCAATAATTACGTCAAAAAAAAGTTTTTAAAATCACCCAGTAAGAACAAATTCAAAATGTTTAAAAGTTACGAGACAGTACCAAGAAGTTTCTCTTTTCATCCAAAATAGTGTCAGCGAGAAAATGCATAAACATCACTTTAAAACTTTTTATCTTGTGCGCGCTGAGCTGAAATGCCTATGGAAACCCCGGTCTATAGGTTTCGGGGTTGTGTATTCTCGGCTAAAATCCAGCAGCAGACTGAGAAAAAGGCGGATTAAAAACAGCCACAGAACAAGCCAGCGTTTGTGCAGAGAAGACACCCACAGATAACTTTCTGAATGGCCGCTTACGCTTCTCCTTTTCTCTCCCCATCATAAGATAGGAGAGGAGAGAAAAAGGACTAACAAGATGCACATTTTACATTGAAAACTGTTATTGTTCCCCTCCTAATCTGGCCCACCATCTGAGAGGAGGGCTGCGCTAAAGAGCGGGGGGCTTTAACGGGAGGACGAGAGCCAACTCAGGGACAGGGGAGGAGAAGGGGAGAGAAAAGGGGGGAGGCAGGGGGTTGGTCTTTGGCTTTAAGGAGGGGATCAGTTGGGAAGTGTAGAATGGATGTTTCTTTTTCTCTATGGGGGGAACTTTGTATTTGACTGTTGTTTGTATCTGTCTTTCAGGGGCCTGATCCCCGTGGGCCTGGACAGAGAGATGCCTCTATATGTGTTAGTATGTGTGGAGTAGTGAGTGTGTCTATATATACGTGTGTGTGTGTGAGGCAGAGAGAGAGGGAGAGAGACTGATGGTGGGATCTACCCCTCTTCTTTCCTACAGCTGCAGCTCAGCGGATTAGCCGTCATCCACAAGGCAACATTACACAAGTAGCCTTTGAACAAAAGTCATGGATACTATTAATGATATGGTAATCCGTAATGGAGCTACCTCCCAGTAGTGATTATACTGACATGGGAAGAATGTCCAAGAGTCCTGGACGCAACTACCCAAACAACACTGTGGCTATTGTTGGCAGGCCTGGTCTGAGGCCTGCACCTACATCCACTGGCATCGGCCGACCAACAATCCCTTCCTCCTACACACACACACACACACACACACACACACACACACACACACACACACACACACACACTGCCCCCTGCTTTCTTGACACCCTTCCCTCCACCCCGATCACCCTATGAATAAAAATGAAAACCCAAAAATGGATGGAGAGAAAGAGAGGGAGGGAAGGGGGTGGGAGCGGAGGGGAGAAAAACAAAGTGTCTTGGCCAGGATCAGCCGGGGATTTCTCCCTATGTGGTTCCCACACACTGACTCAAGCTGGATCCCTCCTCTCTCCCTCTCTCTCTCTCTACCCGGTCCATCCTTTCTCCCCGCAGCCAGGGAAGACCACACAAACACTAAATGATTTCATGATTTAATCTCGGACAGTGCCGGAGAGGATGAGAGTTGAGTCAGTGCTCCTCTTTTCATTCCTGGGGGTGTTATAAGCCACTATGGTGGGTGTGTTGGGGTGGAGGTGGCGTGAGGAGGGGGGAGGGTGGTGGCAGGGGAGAGGCCACTGTTTGCCTGGGTAAATGTTCTCCGTTGGACAGCCTGGGTCACAGCAGGGGTGTTTAACCCTAAAAACTTGTCTCCTTTAAACACAATTACCAATTTCTCTGTTGGCTGCAGCCACTAATCCACTCTGATGTTAGTCCAGTTACTGAGGTGAACACACTTACACCCTTCTCCACCAAAATTAGCCCAAATATGCAGGTTTTGTAAGCACAAGAAAACTTTATAAAAAGAGGCAATACTCTTTTCTCATTGCCATTAAACCAGAGCTGTGCATACAACTCTGCAGTAGATGAGTGTGTTATGTTGAACGTCAACGCACCAGACAAACAGGTTAGAAAGCAGCATGGAGCCCAGTTAAAATGTGATGGTGGTTACTTCCCTTTTTTCTCTGTTACTTATTCGGTCTCCCTTCCAGCTTAGTGCCTACTACTTCTGAACAATTTTTGAGTGCTGCTTGGATGGCAACAAACTGGTGCCTTGTCATTGCAACGCACCACAAAAAGAGCCGAAATTAGTGTGTCCACGACTAAAACAGCTATGAGACCCGCTCAACAGCCACATGACTCACCCACCATACCTAAATGTTAGTTCACAATCAGCCCACTTCGCCTCTTGGTCTGGGAGCGGAAACCCTGGAGAAAATGCTAAGTTAGCATTTATCTAGCTACGAAGTGTTCGGTTAAAAGAGAGGCTGTAAAGGTTAGGGTAATGATTACAGCTTGTTACTTATAAGGTGAATCATGTCTTCATGTGTAATGATTTATAAAGTGTTTTATTGCTATGTTTGGCCTCATATTTATTTACTACAAGATGGCATTTTAGCAGGATTCAAATGACCATCGCATTGGTGGTGGATTTGTCTTGTAATGGTGGCGGATGCAATTTGTAGGGGCGTGTCTTGCTCCAAACAGAATGTGGCTGCAGCTTTATATGTCTCTGTCCACGCCGGTGTCGTATTTCCATCACTGCCAATTGGAGCTGACTGGAGCTTGAGTTGATAAATACTCATGACTACACCAGATTAATTTGTCCTGGCTATGAATGCCGATTAAAGCCTTTCCCATTAAATACAAAAGCCAGATGTAAGTGGGTGTTAGTGGGTTTTTGTCAAGTGGGAAAGAAATGATGTGCCTCAGTTGGATTACTGAACAATTAACCAAAAATGTTACTCCTATGGTTTAAGACACTCCAGAAATATTTATAACAGGAGCAATTCTCTCAGATTTATGACATCATGGTATAAAGTCTGGGACTGCTCCATAGACAGTGAACTGGAAAAGATGTTCTAGATGACACTGAGAGCATGAAATCACAAGTTTGAGACTTTCTTCTCCGGTTCATGGCTTTGAGAGAGCTCATCCTCACATATACGGACTAAACTTTTTTTTGTCCATGGAAATAACACATTGGGATTCTTAATTTCCCCTTTAAATGAGAATTTGCAAACTGTAACATGGAGCACAAATAGTTTTGGATGAGACAAGATGCAGGTGTTGATGGCACAGAGGCGGTCAGGTCCAGTGTGAAGACATGCAGTAGCAAAAGCGAGCCCTGCCCACTGAGATTAATTATGCAGATATTATGCCTCCCAAATGCCACACACATACACACAAACAGAACACCCTCACACACCCTCACACACACACACACACACACAGACAGATCAGACCAGACAAGATAAGGCAAGACAGACTGATTCTCACATTTACCATAAACTACAAGTTAAATGTAACTGATTGGTGTTTGAGTTACCGAAAAATAAATACTGAGATATTCTGCCATAAATTCTAGATTTTTGAGTTTTGAATAAAGTTTGTTGTGTGTGTTTTATGTGTGTAGGCAGTCATTCCTTCAACATTTTATGGTTAAATGTATAACCAGAAATGGTAAGATTTTCTGGAGATAATTCAAGTGTGGTTGCTAATGTTGAAACCTGGGTAGAGACACTGTAAATAAATTAAAAAGCCTAAAAATGTCAATTGTTTGCCTCTGAGATGTTGTGTGAGAGTTGCAGTTTGAATCAAAGTACTTAAATTAAAGCACTAAAAGGGTGTGAAGTGTGAAGTGAAATGAAAGCAGTTTAATCATCAGAAATATCATTAGTAGTTGAAGTGTGTGCACTGTGAATAGCTGAAATGGCAGCTGGTGTTTAAGCAGTGTCAGTGGTCGAAATGTCAACTGAAGCATTTAAACTAAGTGCTGAAGGCTGAATATTGTTTAAGTCTCAGTTGGTGTGCCGAGGCTGAAAGCAGTTGAACTGTCAGTTCTGAGAGTAAAGGCCTTTACACACCGGAGGCACAACAAATAAACCCAAATATGCAAAATATTTTTGCATCAAAACTATACATATCAGCAGCGATGTGAATCTGCAACAGGTGCAACACTTGTTCAATAAAAAGGTCTGATACAAATAGTTGGACCGGCAGTGATGCATATTTGTGACAACTACGAGGATCCAGAACAACATCCGGCAGTCTGTCTGAAGTAAGTTGTTGTATAGCATCAGCTACTTAAAGTTATTTTATTGTTTCCTTTCAGCAAGATGCTCTAAATGAGTCTGAGTTGTCTCTGGTAAACAGTTACGCAGTGTATATGTCTGAGGCTTTAGTTGTAAAGGTAGGAACGGAAGGAGGGGATCTGGTATGTGCTGTCTTTGTCAAGGTTGAAAGGAGCAATAAAGTTTGCCATCTACACAGACTACAGAGTCTCTATGTTGTTGTTTTGTAATCCTCATAAGGTCAGGCTCAGAAAAATCAACTGTTCTGAAAACAATTATGTCACTTTTTCACAGTGTAATATTTATGTACTTTGTGAAAATACTAATGACAAAAACAACAGCTGGAACAAATATATTGACATTCAAACTATTCACACGCAAAAGACCCCTCGGTGTGTAAAAGCCCTTACACAGCTCCTCCAGGGTGTTGCGATAGCAAAATTAATGCATATTCAACCAATCCCCGAGAATTTGGCGTGCCCTTGCAATTTTGTCATTCAATGCAATTTTTCTGCAAATGTGACTGACCATCATATTCCTGCTAGTTTCACCAGTCATAGCAGTTCAATGCACAATGTCACCAAACTCACTTTGTTGTCTCTGGTTGAGAAGATGCAGATGTGTGCAGAATGGACGTCTCACATTTACCAACAAAAACAACTGCTAAAGACCATGCGAGGCAGTTCCCTGATGTTCAGCACTAAAAGCGGAGTTAAACTATTTTGCACAGTGAGTAAAGTTGTGGTGGAACACAAACGAAAGTCATCGACTGACAAACACTTTTCTACCACAAAACATACCTGGGGAATGACTGAAATGTGGTGACATCAGACAACACAAATCACCATATCTTTGCAATTTTCTTTTTTAAGATATTTTTTAGGGATTTTTTCAGCATGAAAGGAGGAGAAAGAGAGGGGTGATGACATGCAGCAAAGAGCCATGGGTGGAAATTGAGGCCCTGGCTGCTGCAGCAGGAACTAAGCCTTTATACATGGGGCACCTGCTCTGCCAGGTGAGCTACTAGCCATCCCCATTGGTCCAATTTTCATTGCAAAAAAAAAAAAAAAAAAAGTCTAAAAACACTGTAACATGCATCGCAATTCTTTAGAAACACTTCCATGAAATGAGGCATTTTAGGCCACACAATCCTGTTAAGAAATTAAAGTCCTTAACTTTTCAGTTGGGATGTGAAGGCAGCTGCAATGTCTCTTAAAGTACCAGAGATGAATGAAGTGTGTGCACTGTAATCAGTTGAAGTGTCAGCCAGTGTGTAAGCAGTGACAGCAGTTGAAATGTCAGCTAAATTGTTTAGCTGAGGAGAAGAAGGGGCGGGACATTGACATTTACTGGCTACCTGTCACATACAGTACAGGCCAAAAGTTTGGACACACCTTCTCATTCAATGCGTTTTCTTTATTTTCATGACTATTTACATTGTAGATTCTCACTGAAGGCATCAAAACTATGAATGAACACATGTGGAGTTATGTACTTAACAAAAAAAGGTGAAATAACTGAAAACATGTTTTATATTCTAGTTTCTTCAAAATAGCCACCCTTTGCTCTGATTACTGCTTTGCACACTCTTGGCATTCTCTCCATGAGCTTCAAGAGGTAGTCACCTGAAATGGTTTTCCAACAGTCTTGAAGGAGTTCCCAGAGGTGTTTAGCACTTGTTGGCCCCTTTGCCTTCACTCTGCGGTCCAGCTCACCCCAAACCATCTCGATTGGGTTCAGGTCCGGTGACTGTGGAGGCCAGGTCATCTGTCGCAGCACTCCATCACTCTCCTTCTTGGTCAAATAGCCCTTACACAGCCTGGAGGTGTGTTTGGGGTCATTGTCCTGTTGAAAAATAAATGATCGTCCAACTAAACGCAAACCGGATGGGATGGCATGTCGCTGCAGGATGCTGTGGTAGCCATGCTGGTTCAGTGTGCCTTCAATTTTGAATAAATCCCCAACAGTGTCACCAGCAAAACACCCCCACACCATCACACCTCCTCCTCCATGCTTCACAGTGGGAACCAGGCATGTGGAATCCATCCGTTCACCTTTTCTGCGTCTCACAAAGACACGGCGGTTGGAACCAAAGATCTCAAATTTGGACTCATCAGACCAAAGCACAGATTTCCACTGGTCTAATGTCCATTCCTTGTGTTTCTTGGCCCAAACAAATCTCTTCTGCTTGTTGCCTCTCCTTAGCAGTGGTTTCCTAGCAGCTATTTGACCATGAAGGCCTGATTCGCGCAGTCTCCTCTTAACAGTTGTTCTAGAGATGGGTCTGCTGCTAGAACTCTGTGTGGCATTCATCTGGTCTCTGATCTGAGCTGCTGTTAACTTGCCATTTCTGAGGCTGGTGACTTGGATGAACTTATCCTCAGAAGCAGAGGTGACTCTTGGTCTTCCTTTCCTGGGTCGGTCCTCATGTGTGCCAGTTTCGTTGTAGCGCTTGATGGTTTTTGCGACTCCACTTGGGGACACATTTAAAGTTTTTGCAATTTTCCGGACTGACTGACCTTCATTTCTTAAAGTAATGATGGCCACTCGTTTTTCTTTAGTTAGCTGATTGGTTCTTGCCATAATATGAATTTTAACAGTTGTCCAATAGGGCTGTCGGCTGTGTATTAACCTGACTTGTGCACAACACAACTGATGGTCCCAACCCCATTGATAAAGCAAGAAATTCCACTAATTAACCCTGATAAGGCACACCTGTGAAGTGGAAACCATTTCAGGTGACTACCTCTTGAAGCTCATGGAGAGAATGCCAAGAGTGTGCAAAGCAGTAATCAGAGCAAAGGGTGGCTATTTTGAAGAAACTAGAATATAAAACATGTTTTCAGTTATTTCACCTTTTTTTGTTAAGTACATAACTCCACATGTGTTCATTCATAGTTTTGATGCATTCAGTGAGAATCTACAATGTAAATAGTCATGAAAATAAAGAAAACGCATTGAATGAGAAGGTGTGTCCAAACTTTTGGCCTGTACTGTACAGGATTGATTTTAATGTTCTTTTACTTGTTTTTAAAGCCTTACAGTACATGGGCTGGCACTTAAGTATATTGCTGAACTTCTCTGCCCCTACTCCAGCTCCCGACCTCTTAGCTCCTCAGAACAATGTTTTTTAACTGTCCCACGATTGAGGCCGGTGGGTGAGGGAGATTGTGCCTTTGCGATCGCTGCTCCAAAGCTTTGGAATAGCCTTCCACTCTCAATCAAATGCTCCCCATCCACTGACACTTTAAAGACAAATCTTAAAACGTAAATGTTTTCAATGGCCTCTGGTTGTTTGTAGTGGCTTTAATATTTCAGTATTTTATAACCTTTTTTACGTTTGTAATTGTTCTTACCGGTGTTATTCTGTTTTATATTTGAGTACATGTTATATTGCTATATATTTGTGTGTCATTCTTTCAATTTGTGCAGTACTTTGGTCAACTGAGGTTGTTTTTAAATGTGCTGTATAAATAACTTGGTTTGATTTGATTTAATCCGTCAATTTAAGAGAAGGATATTAAAGTACTTAAATAATCAGTTGAAATGTAGTGATGAAAGCAACTGAAATTTCAGTTGAAGCACCAGAGATGTGTGAAGTGCATGCACTGTTATCAGTTGAAGTATCAGTTAGGGTGTAAATAGCAGCAGCAGTTTAAATCCAACATTATATGAGTGTAATAAGTGTTATCAAGTATTAGGCAGAATAGAATACTGAATGGTTTAATTATGTGTCGTTACCTACCCTCGTCCACACACTACTGTTTTTAATTAAGTTACATGTGATGTAATGGTACTGTTAGAGAAACAATACACACATAAATATCGTGTTAAGCAAACCTTTTGGGAAAACGTTCTGACGAAACGATTTGAAGTGGTTCGTTTCAAGAGGGCCCGTTAATTAATGCAAATTTACAAACAACATTTAAAATGCCACTTCTTAACCATTAGGCTGCCTCTGGATCAGTACTCTTTGTAACAGCTCTGTCCTTGCTTGACTGATATGTCAAAGTTGAGGACACTGCGGAAAGCGGAGAATGAAAATACCACACAGGCACTGACACAGGGATCAATCCGATTGGAATGATTTAGCATTTCTACGTTTTGAATAAAAATGAGTGCGCTAGACGGTGGAGCAGTTTGATTAGTGGGATCCTTAAGTCCCCCGAAGCCTTCACGGCCCTTTCTCTCTTCCGTCACTGCTAGAAGAAAAGTCCTCTTTCTCTCTTTTCAGAAGTCCCTTGGTACCCCAGCTTTTTCCTCACTGTTGGTATTACAAAATCCCCATTCAAAACAACCCTTGTCACCTGTCAACTAAGCCAGGCTGGTTTGCTAGGTCTTTATCCTCCGCACATACACTCACACGTACACAGAGGCTGACTCCCAGCCCCCACCCCCATCTATGCACATATCCCCTACATTCATAGAAAATACATAGACACAGACACAACCCCAAATCCCAACCGCACACACACACACGCCCACCCACTCACCCAAGCTCACACACTAAAACCACATGTCTGAGAGCTGTTACTATAGCAGTTTAAAATTCATTACCCTGTTCACTTTAACAAACGTCCACACTGGGATGGGCCGCTTTCAGCTGCGGCCATAGACTTCACGTGCTCCAAGAAACGAGCCTGTTGAATCGCGAGCCAACTCTGCTGAGCGAATAAGACAAATTCATACAATCAGGAACGGTTCAGACATATATGGGGATTAAACATAAAAGATTAAAGCTTGTATTAGGTGCAGAAAAATGTGCAAACTAATCCAATCTATAAACTTCCCAATGACCAAAACGCCTTTAAACTGAGTGTATTAAATACAACAATACAAATGCAATTTGCAAAATGAAATGCCTATTTTTTCTCAAAGGTTGGAATTATTTATCAATCAATCAATCAATCAATCAATCAATTTTATTTATAAAGCCCAATATCACAAATCACAATTTGCCTCACAGGGCTTTACAGCATATGACATCCCTCTGTTCTTAGGACCCTCACAGCAGATAAGGAAAAACTCCCCCAAAAAAACCCTTTAACGGGGAAAAAAAACGGTAGTATACAGTACTTATATATTTAAGTATGCTTGTATTCATAGGAGCTCCTTTTTTGTTTGTTTGTTTCTGCATATCTGTTATTGTATTTTTACTGCTGTTATTTCATCAGTCTGATATTTTCCTTTTGGTCTTCTGTTTTGTGATCCTTGATAAGTTTTTAGGTATCTCACCGTATTCATAAGTCTGTCCTATATATATTTTTTTTTAACCAATAGTTTTTATGTGGGGCTGCCATGTTGGAAAGAACACTGCTGTTGATATATAAATATTATCATATATAAATGTTCATACGTCAGCAAAAAGCCATTTGTGACATCTTTTAATAGCGTTTACAGTGGCAGACCTAATGGCTTATTATTAGGTCAGAAACTCTTTTGGTAATGATTAATTCACTCTCCTATATAAGCATTCAAGGCTGTTGCTATAAACGTTACTAAGTCTTTAAGAAAAGGGCCATGAACTTCTCACCTTAGATCATCAGTTAGGAGTGAAGTAGAAGAAAAAGTAAAGTTATCTATATAAGTAAGTTATGTACCTATATGGAGAGTATGCACCAGCCAAATGGATTTCTTACAATCTGGCTGACCAAAAGTTGTTGTTTTTTAAAGATTTTTCTTACTGGTGTGTAAAGCAATAAAATAGGCGTTATTAACCATTGATATATCCATAAATTACAACTTATAAATCCTTTTAAAATATGCCATATTGGTATGGGGTAACTAAAAGTGGCAGCACATTATTTTAACCGTTCGTCTATTTAGTATTTGGAAGTTGCATATGAAGCATTAGTATACCTTTAACAACATGGAATAATGCAGTTGTAAGCAGATTTAAGGACGTTTTTAATGCACATAAAGCATCAGTAACTGATGTATTAACAGATAAGGAATGCTGGCAAACATAACATAGTTGTAATCACAAATTATTGTATGTCAACACATATTAACACTTTTAAATCCATCTATGAAAACTGTGTATAAATAGTTAATACGTGCTTTATAACATTTGTTTGTTTATGTGTACTCTCATTATATATGATAACAGCCATGTTATACTGTAAAATCAAGTACTCAGTCACTGGTTGTACACAATCCACATGCTAAAAATAATTTACTTGTTCAATTTAAAACAATTAAGGTAACAATTTGCATGCATCTTTTTAAGTACTTAGAACTCTGACATTATTGAGTCAACCCTATGAGTCTTTTATTTTCTGACAAACTCAATTAGTTCAGTACAACCAACATGATTGATTTGCTTTGACCTTGAAAACTTAATTAAGTTGAACCAACTTGATATTTTTCCAAAAGTTGTGTTGATATTTAGTGGTCAAATAATTTAATTTAAGATATTCTTAGTTGTGTGTTTTGATCCCATCCTACTCAGAAATGTCAAAAATGTTTTTATTTTGACCAGCCTCTTTGAGTAGGTTGTAAACTGATTAAAACACGCTAATGTAACAATCATAACTATTTATGCTTATTCATTTATCCACTAACCTGATGAATCATTTTTTAGAGTGTATGTGTTCTTATTATGATCAAATTGTTGACATTCATGAACCCAATTTTTTGTATATCTGTTTGTGGCTACATAATAGTGTGTTATGAACCATACATTTGTTTTTTGTTTTTTTGTTTCGTTTTTTATATTCTGCTTGTTAACGTTTATAAGTGGTTTACCCCAGAATGTGGTACTTAATTTCTTGTACTACAAAAACACAGATAATCACAGTGAATTTGTGTAACAGTTAAGTTTTTTTGCATTCACGCAGCCTATGTGCATAAATATCTGTAATTTCACTAAAATGAATATAATAAACAATAATGTTTTATTTGTGTGTGCACCTGTGTTGGAAGGAGCATTGCTGCATCCCAAACTGCCATGAGGAAGCAGTAGTGAACACTTCTGTTGTTGACCAGTGAAAGCTTGTGCAGCAGCTGTACAAACCTCAGCTTAGGTCTTGAGCCCAGCTTCACTCTGGGAGGGGGAGGAAGGATGAACATGAGGTGGTGGAGAAACATGGAGGTGGAGGGGGTGTTTAACTGATGGCCGTAGAGAAGCGTAAGGGTCAGAGCAGAGGGTGGTCATCCGGCCCGGTCACTTAGCCAAGGCCCAGCGTGCCCTGAGCAGCCGTCGCTCATTAACCCGCTGACAGGGCCTCTGGACATCGAGGAGCGTCGCCCCACACAGAAAGGTCACGGGGTCAATCAGCCCTCTCTCCAGCCATCAAATCAAGATGGACGCACAAGTAACGACTTATCCCCCTATCAAAGGGTCAGTGATGCATTGTCAGGCGCGCGCACACACACACCCACACACACACACACACACACACACACACACACACACATCAAAACAAATTGATTTATCAAATGTGTTGAGACATTTTTTTAAGGCTAATCTACTTCTAAGGTTTTCAGAAAATGTTAAACTGTGTTTCAACAGAGACGAGGAGAATATGAAGACATGACATATGGCTAAATGCGGGTGACATTTATATGGTGTTTTTGCATTTAAATTATTTATTAGAAGATGGTATGAATGTGAAGGATAGAACAGAAATGTATGACATAAGTTTCCACTTACCTTAGTATATCTGAAAAACAAAATGACACTGTTTAAACAAGTATTTTATGAGTGAAAGTTTGGTTTTTCAAACTCTTAATTATTAAAAGTCTGTTTACCAAACAACTTTGGGAACAATAATCTGGAGCTGCAACTCAAAATCCTTTTCATTAGCAATTAATTGGTTGATTATTTTTTTGATTATTCAATTAATAGATCAATAAAATGCCCTCCACATCTCCCCACAGCAAGAAACAACATCTTCAAATTGCTCATCTAACAGTCCAAAACCCCAAACTAATAAATGAACAATAAAACAAAACATAAAAAAACACACTGAGAAGCTGAAACCAGAGAGTGTTTGATATTTTTGCTCCATAGATGACTCAAAAGATTTCAAAGTACTGTGAAATAATTTTCAGGCTTTCCTATTATTTTTATAGCAGAGGCAGGCCACCTTACCCGCAGTACCATATACCTTTACAAAATAAAAATAATATGAATTGTGGTTTCAAACAGTATAAGAAACATATATTTAATGACAGCAGCTAAGGGCAGCTCCATTTTAATTGCTGTTTTTAGATCAGCTGCCCAGTTCCTTGTAGCCTATTCAAATCCAACAATTATAAATTTTGATGGAAGTACTCATGTTTTAGTGCAAAATGTTACACTCTTAAGCCTTTCTAAAAACATTACCCCTCATAGTCCCTTGTAATGCGCCTCTTTGTGACTGAGCACGCATGGCAGAAGTTGGCTTTCTGGCAGAAATCTATTCATTTTAACCCAAACCATGTTTTTTCCCTAACATTAACCCAGAAATCCCTTTCTGGGAGAAAGCCCTGAAGACAAACATCTCCCAACAGCTGACTCTAACAAGCCCCCTTTGAGATCTGTGTGTCATAATCTACTAAACCAAAGATGCGTCAAGATGTGGGGGGCTTACCTCATCGGCAGCTGAAGAGTTTTCCTGAGGAACTCAGAATTTACTGATGATCAGCTGATCAGTTAATTGTTTTCAAATATCCATTATTACAAATCATCCTTGAAATTAATCATACAAAGATAAATAGAGTGGCATATGTCTTGGTATCCAACCAAGTGGAGTGTTATCACCTACTTTCAGACTGCACAATTTAAAATTCTTTATATCTATCAAGTAATTTATGCTCACATCAACCTTTTCTGCTTTGCTCTACAGCTGCCAGTCTGGAGTAGATTTGGCAAAAAAAGTGGCTCCTGTCTCACTCCCACTTCAGATACAAGGGTGAACAAAACAAACCCCAGTCGCCAGAGAAAAATGTTGGCATTGCACATTTCTGCAAACCACGCATCACAACGTTTCTAAAGTGACATAGTACATGAGCTGACTTTGTCATTGTGAGGGGAAGGTGGATGGTGGTTGGCGTGGTACCTACGCCAGATGCCAACTAAACTGCAGACCACTTGTGACCAACAAACAACAAAGCTGGTTGTGTTTTACTGACCTGTTACTGTGTTTCCAGTAGGGATAGCGTCACAAAAAGGCGGTTGTTTTTTCCATAACATTTCCTGCAAGGATTGTGGCACCAAAACTGGATATTTTGGGCACAAACACGATCTTTTCTTAGCTGTAACCAAGTGATTGTTGTGCCTAAACAAGCCACATTAATCACAGCATTGCTGAAATGTTTTAACATATCTGCCACATAATTTACAGATGTAATGTATTCGTGGTTTGCAGAAGCATTTTTTCTGGCGACTGGGTTGGCAAAACTACATGTATTCCATGGAATACACTGCAAGCCAAAACAACAGCACTGTCATAAATCAGTGTTTATTGATTCTGAGTCAGAGGGGTATTGATTCAACTATTAAATAATTATTGAGGCTGAAGTATTTGTCACAAACTCTTAATTTAAGGCGGCAGGTTTCACTTCATGCTGCAGTTGTGCTTATTTTAAATTCTATTCAAAAGATTTTGAAGTACCATTATACCCTAATGATAACAGACATGAGCGATATTTTCTGAGAATTATTTGTTGTAAAGATAAGAAGAAACTGCAACACAAAATGTTCAGTCTATAGAGCCTTCCTGTTGTTTAATTGGGTGAAGTCATCCTCTTTTTTCTTTGAGAGACGAACATTAAAGAAGTCCTCTCAACAAGGAAGAATGACCTCTCTACAGCATAATGTGCATGATAAATACATTTTATCATGTAAATACATTTACATACCAGGACTATTACACAAGAGACACTACAGGTTAAACTCCTTACAAGCTGTGTGACAAAGTCTTCCTCATTACACACTCTAATTCCAGATGAGATTATTTCACGGCTAAAATGACCCCACTAATTTGGGACTTGGGGCTGTTAAGAGGGTTCGAAATCCATTTTAAATGGTCTTGAGGTTTGAAGAGGTTGTTGTCTTTCTGAGCAGAAGGAAGAATGGATGAATGAAGTCCACACACTTGTGTGAGAGGGACCATCATCTTGAGGGTGCTACAAATATATTACTCCTCTGAATTGATTAGTTTGTCTTGAGTGACCGCCGGTCCAAGTGGAATTCTTTCATCACGAGTGAGAGATGAGTGCCGCTATTTAAAAATTCTCTACATTTTGGTGTAAAGAAAACAAGGTAGAGGAAGGTAAAGGGGACCGAAATGTCAACGCAAAGAAATGAGAGTTTTTGTTCAGGCTTCACGGTGTGTTGTGGGGGTTGTTACAAACTCCCATGGCTCCATTTACATTCATGCAACTGGTGCTGATATTTAGGATACACAAGAATTACATCATTTAACTGGTAGCAGTTCATTAATTCTGTCATATACCGTTTGCTTAAACTCTAATACTTTATCTGGATAACTACAGTTTGATGCAATGATAATACCTGAGTTCACAAAACTAATTTTGTGGGAGGCTTTTGAACAGATGGTGGAGAAAGCAACTTAACAACACAAGAAAAAAACTCATAAGAAAGATGTATTCAATGGTTGTCAGCTAATTTTGCTTCTTAAAGCACTGTCATATCCAATGAACGTGATGTGATGATGATTTATTTGATTTATTTACAGAAATAAGCCCCAAACTGAACACTAAAAAAACGGACAGAAAAACTAAAATTTAAGTTTGTAAAGAGAAACGGTGTAAAACATCATGCAGAAGTTATTAATGGAGAGAGCATGTCACATACGATCAGTCTCTCTTTCCCCTATTTGGACTAATCCTGATTATTCTCTTCCTAAACCCCCCAAAATGGACTGTGAGCAAAGTTTACTTTGTCTAATTTATCCAATTTAGAGAAGTTAATCTGTGCGGGGGCTGTCTGCACTGCTGCTTCTCTGTCCCAACTTCAGATCTGAAGTTTAAACAGTGTGACACTTTTGAACCTTGGAAACTACCAAACTTTAACAACAGCGACCTCAAACTACAACACTTAAAGCCTATGCTATTCTATGTTAAGTTACAATATTATCAGTAGGTGAAGGGGGTGGTGGATGACTTTTCAGCCTCGAAACGGGGTTGTTTTTTAGTAACCTGTTGTGGTTTTCCCAGTGGGAATAGTGCCATGACAAGCAATTGTTTTTACCCAGACACTGCTGCTTTTCCAGCAGGATTGTGCCCCTGCAACTGGGTATTTTAAGCCAAAACACCGCCATTCTACAAGTCGTACCCAAGTTGTTTTTGTGCCTAAACCTAAACCACAGCATTGTTGAAATGTAAAGTTTCAGTGTCACTGCTAAATAATAACATGCAAATGTAAGGTATAAATGGTTTGCAGAAAAAAAGTATGTAGCCAGCATTTTTTTTATGGCCATTGGGTTGTCAGGGCAGGGACAGTCTACACAGAAACAGAATTGCACCACAGGTACTGTAAATATAAATTAGCACAGTGACAAGAAATATGGATTCACAAAAGTACAGATTAGCTGTTGAATTCCCCAGAGGTAGTACAACACGGGAACTAATATAGTAAACGCTGAGTCTAAAAGGGTAAGAGACCAACTGTAAATTAACAGTTACCTAGACTTTTGTATCGGCAACACATTAGCCTCAGACTGCTAATAGCTAGCTTGGTTATCAGTAAAAAGGTCACAGAAATGTACTGTATTATATAAACTGTTCACTATTTTGTTTAAGTGTCTGAATTCTGGGTGTCTCACGCCTTAGTTCAATCATTCACTACTCCCTACAAAAAAGACTAATTCTTGCAATGTGTTCCATTTCATTGATTAGACTAAGTCTTATCAATGAAATGGAACACATCGCATTTCAGGATCATTAGCAGAAAGTAGTGTGCATGCCATGACCACTACTTCCTATTCCATTGTACAAATTTTGAGGGCACTAGAATAAATTTCACACTCAGAGTTAGGAGACTCAAATAAAATGGGAGGAGAGTAAATATAGTGCACTACCTAGTAAATAAGGAGTGATTTAAGACACAGACTCTGAGTGGGAGCGTAGTGTAGTTTATGCATACTACAACTAAGATGTCTAGCAAATATTCCACAACATCACTATTAGTTCTTGGATTAAAATGCATCTTCAAATAAAAATCTAGACATTTGGAAACATTTGTAAAATCCTGCCACTAAACTGAGCTGAAACCATGGTGCCGCTGTGACCATTGTTGTTATTGAGAAATATGCAGTAAAGTCATAGGCAGATTTTTTTTAGTCGTACTGGGGACTGTGGTATGTTTAGACCTGCATACTACACTATGCTGAGTCTAGCCTGCCATGCAAATTGTTATTGGATACTTTTTAGATGATAACTATACAAGGACACCTGTTGGTGAATTTAAAAAACAGTCATGTTGCGCACACATGATCACAACGAAACAGCAATAGACAGTGGACTCAAATTTGTTCAGCCCCCAGCCCAGTCACCAGAAGAAAATGTTCTCATTATGTGATTCTGCAAGTCACAGATAAGTACGTTTCATACATGCACATATGTCACATTTCTACAGTGATGTAGTATATGAGCTGATTTTGTCATCAGGAGGTTGAGGGGATGGTGGATGGCTTGACACCAAGACAGCTGCCAAACTGCCGACCACTGCCGACCCAACCCGGTGTTTCCACCGGTGTTTGTGGCACTAAACCAACGTGTTCTTCTCTTATATTCTCCCAGTCTTCATTTTCACCCCACCCCTCTTTCTCATGAACCTTGCTGCCTCAGCCTCTGTGTCTCTCACCCTCCACCCCCACTCCCGCCATGTCCATCCCTACGTCCCCCACTGACTGTGTGTCTCCAGGTCTTCCTGATTGGTCATGGGGATTTCTCCTGGTTCTCCACAGCAGTGTGTTAATATGTCTGTGTGATTGTCCACCTTGGCTGCTCTGCTGTGGGCACTGCCCTGACTGTGGCTGAGAAACGTCAGCTGCGTGATGCTGTCTCACTGTTTTTACACACAGTCTCACACGCGTGCTTTTCACTCATATTGTCAGCCTCCTTAACATTAATGAAAACAGGCCAACAGCCAATAATGGCACCAAAGAGAAGAAGAGGGGCCCTGGAGAGCTCAGGCTCTAAGTCTGCTCAGCGATACACAGTGTGCATCCCAGCCTGTTGGATCCGAGGCAAGAGGATTGTATTAACATTTTGACTTTAAAGGGGAGACTCATGGGATCGAGCATTGTGAGGGAATAAACAGCCAACATGATCTGCTTTCAGGAGGGAGCTGAGCTTTTGTTGACGTGTAGCCCTGTTGTTATGTGCTGGATAACACTGCTTGTATTACTGTATACATCAAGAAAAAAAAATATGTAGTACAGAGTGTTTACTTGTGTATATTAAAAGTCCAAGTTTCTATTGAGGCTGTAGTGTTACATCTTTTAAAGGGTCAGGCTAGAATTCTTTTATTTTTTGTTTGTGTGTAGCCTCTGTGCCGTAAGCTTCACCACTGGCTGGAAACAATTAAAAACACCAGTGAACTACTACTGCTGAAATGGGTGACATGTTCATTCATTATAATGGACATGGGCACTGGTAGTTTATTATTCAGTCTCCCATGCTGTCTTAAAAGTCCAGTATGTAAGATTTAGGGGGATATATTGGCAGACATTAATGTGATGTAATAAGTATGTTTTCTTTAGTGTATAATCACCTGAAAATAAGAATTGTTGTGTTTTTGCTACCTTAGAATGAGCTGTTTATATCTACATAGGAAACAGGTCCTTGTCCAAGGAGATTGCCAAGTTGCACCGCCATGTTTATACAGTAGCTTAGCATGGACAAACCAAACACTGGCTCTAGATAGGGCCATTCACTTTTTCTTGGCAGCCTTCATAGTTAGCAGCCCCTCCTCAACAAGCAGCATCAAAAAACACTGATTTGTTTTTAACGCGAAACTGCTTTAGTCAGTGTTTTTACCAGTTTAAATTTTGTTTTGGAGAGAAAAAGAACTCTGCAAATAGTTTGGCTCCTTATAAACAATAAAAATCTCCTATATATCGTGATCTTAAGTTACAAGAGAAAAAAGGTGAGCACATATTAGCAGGTGCTGGGCTAGCGGGCCTAGTGTGACTAGCCAAAAAGTATCAGAGAAACACTTATTTGTCACTTGAAACTGCATACAGTATCTAGTATTCTAACACTTTTAATCACCTGGTCCATTTGTTTTGGAGAGGAGGAGACCTCTTCGGATAATTCAGCTCCAGGTAAAAACCTCCTGAACAATCAACACTGAAGGAAATCTAACCACGAGTTCATGCTTGACACACCCGAAAAGTTTCAGCTGATTGCTATTTGCAATCCTCACCACTAGATGCCAGTACATCCAACACGCTGCTCCTTTACATACTCACTACCAAATGTGTATTAATCTGCAGCAGAAAATAGTCCCCACCAAAATGGACTATTAACTCTTGTCTGAGTAATGTGTCTGTAAAACTACAGTGACCAGCTGCTTTAGGAAATTGGTCAGCCTTTTTTAAAAAAAGTAAAACTATAAATCTATGAGCCATTTTTGAACATTTATGTCTTCAATAGGAACCAGTGGGTTTGGGTAGAGACACTAATACATTGTTGATATTGGTCTTTACATGGAATTTCTTCACAATAAGAAAAATATAAAACAACATCAGCACAGAATGGTGCACTTGGTATGGAGACAAATTTGAAAAAAATAATTTTAAGTGGACATGTCTTGATGAAAAGTTCTAATATTATAAGGTATTACACAGGCAGGATTTTGGTTACAAATGTGTTGCATCAGTGAAAACCTACTAACTAATCTCTGTTTTAACAATGTGTTTCTAAATCATGGCTTACAGAGGAATTAAACCCTACCCTGAAATTCAGTCTGAGTCACATGCTGGAGTCAGAAGCAACCAGTGGTCCCATGCTGGTGAGTTCTGACCCTAATAGCTCTGGTTTTAACCCTGTCTGACACTCATAATCTCCATTATCTTTGAGTCTCTACTGGTCTAAGATCTAATGTCTAATACGGTAGGGGACCAGAGGAATAATAAGATGCTCGTCACTGGTGCTGCTTCACAGATAAAATCAGTGACTGTATTGGAACTGTGCGTAACGGCTTTGTGGATGCATGTTTATGTGTGTGGCGGGGGGTCGAACTGTCTGACACCTGCAGCTCTTCATACTCAAAATGCAAATCCAAGCCCACACCCCCTCCACGACCCCTCCTTCCATCTCCGAGATCCGAGGTTACTGAGCAACGACTTTTGCAAATCTAGATCAGATTTAAATAATAGAACAAAAAGATTCTCAACGGCACGAAAGAAGAAGTTACGTTTTTTTCTGAAAACAATATGAGGGGCTAATTTTCTGATCTGTTCCATTCAAGAACATAGTTACCAGATATTTCTAGATGATAATTAATACATGAGCAACTGTTGATTAAAAAACTCTGAGTCTATAATCATAAAATCTGTAATGACAATGCAGAGAATTTAAGAAGTATATGTCATGTTGCCAAATAAGATTGAAAGCTGCATAAGTAATGTCTGTAAATTTAAATAATGGTGCACAACTCAGGATGAAGATGCTTCAGAGGACAAATATGTGAATCAGAGAAACTGATTTACCAAGAAGCTGAAAAAACTATGACTCTTACTCGCCTAAAAGCAGCTGCAAGCCCCTGTGTCAGCGAGCACCTGCCTAACCGAAGGGCTGAAGTGAACAAGATGCTGAATCCCGACCCAGCTCTGAGGTTGCAGCTGAGCCTGACCTCTGACCTGGCTGGTGGGGGCTACTCAAGAATATTTCCCCATGGGTAACAAGTAAAGTGGTGCATTATTTGTATTGTTGTGAGTGGAGAGTGGAGTAAATGAGTAAAAGCACCTGTTTCACTGGGTACCACATTTGCACTGTGGGGATGTGATCGATGCTCTTTAATGTGACTCAGCTCTCTAGTGCCACCCACTGACGATTCTAGAGAGCACAATACAGCAGCATGGACCACAAACTGAGAGATTCAGATAAGCAACAACTACAGATCTGGAAGAAAGGTCACTGCTTTCTTCTAACACTGTTAGGCTCTGACATCCCAGTTAAATCTTCTTCAGAAATTAATATATAGTGGAAACATAATCTATAAAAAACAAACTACAGTTATGTCATAAGAATTAGTGAGGTCTCATCACAGAGCAACTTTGGGAGAGTACAACATTTATGTAGGCAGAGTAGTTTTTACATATCATAATTAGTATTGGTCTTTGTAATAATTTTAACATCATCACCATCATCATTATTGAAGTTATCATCTTTCCATTATCCTGCTAGGAAACTTTGAAACTTATAAGTTTGCCTATGAGTGAACACAGTCAAGCAGCGCCATCCAGTGGTCATGAGATGGCAGTCACAGTCCTGAGGAGGGTGAAACCTCAAAAACTTCATTTTAATGTATTCTCATTTTAGTTTAATTCAATACATGTTTGCAATTTTGTGAAGCTTCATCTTTTTCTTAAAATCTGGATTTTACATTTGACACTGCTATGATGATTTTTTTGACGTGAGATATGGTTTGAAATATTGAATTTTTATAGACCTGATCTGTGTATGAGATGACTGATGGAAAATTGTGAACAAAATACATGATATGGAACTGTTAACCCACAGACTAAGGAGAAATGGACAGTGTTGACATGTCAATGACAAGATGCAAGAAACTGAGTAACTGCCTATGTCACAGAGATGATTAGCTTTCGAGAAACAGGGCAATCCGGACATTTTGAATTATTTCTATACTTATGTCTGTTTGTTTGTATTCTGCTTTGTATCCCCCCTTTCTCTACCTTTTTTCACATCTTGTCAAATCAATTAAAATAAAATGTAATAAAAATAAATGTGATCTGAGATAATTTTTATAATATGGCGTTATATGAATTACAAAAAAATGACTTGATGAAGCCGATTTTGTTTGTAAAGACCTACATTTTTTGTTTTTATTTAAAAAAAAAAAATCTTTGTTGTGCTTCTGGTCACCAGAAAATGTGTCACTGCAAATTGGCTGTATTTGATATCCCCACATGAATGAAGCAGTCTCTGAATGCAGCCACACTGTTGGACTGGATGTCCTGCGTCTCTCAGGCATCTTGGCTCCGTTCATATTGCTTTGGATCATATTGCGTTTTCGTGTCAGTTCTGCGTATCTGCACGTGGCATTTGTGATGTCAAGTCAGCCGGAATAACACTTCCGGTGCGACAGAGTAAAGCAAACTTGGCTTAAATCATGTCGTTGCTTTTGGGGGGTGCTGGTTGCATCTTATTTTGAAAGCAAAATTTCCGTTTTCCGTTCCTACTCCCCGTCCTACCTCGTGCTGGCTTGACGCGGGGTTTCAACAGGTGCCAAAAGTAAATGTGCAGCAAAACTGTCAGTGAGCTGAGAAGAAAAGTCCAGCCTAAAATAAAATATAATAAAATGAAATAAAAGCAAGTTGTTGGTGGTGATTTAGCTGAATACTCTCTGTCCTCTAAGTCTCCCATCCATTCGACCTCTGACCCAGAATCAACAGGTTGTATTTCAATCTAAAGTGGCACCCCCCTTATACTAATGAAAATAGGCTCTAACTCTATATTTTCTTTAGTAGCATAAAGCATATTGATGTGTTCAAAAAATGAGAGAAATTAAGTCACTGTCTTTTTATGCCAGGGTCATACCACACCTCTGCTATGAAATGTTAAAAATGGTCTGTACTCTGCAGGAAGATAGTAAAGAGTGCACCACAGCTGAGATGCACTACATAATACACTTTTCTTTATTTTAAGGCCTCTGGAAACACTTGAACCACAAGTGTATGTTTGTATTATGGATGAGGAGGCTGGGGCCAGCAGGATTTAAGGTAAAATGCTTTACCACGATTAGGATTAGATTAGATTACAAATAAATTTATGTTTTAATCATAATCAAACTATGCATATTATGTCCTTTAAACGTCCCCGGCTTCGCATTCCCCAATTTCAGGAACATGGCGCACGTCTTGCACTTCAACCTCGGAAGTTTATCCAGCCTCGTTTATCTGTTTGACAAAATCCCAATCCGTCACTCAAAATTCTCGCGATAAATGGCGCTGATATATTAGGACAGATGGGGGGGGGCTCGTCCACTTTGAGGGGCGTTGGGTTTCCCTGAGGACCTTGGTGAGGTTCAGAGCAGTCAAAGGTCTCACATCGGCACAAGGAGGATCCAACCATGTCGGACGCGGTGATTAGTTTCCTGAAGGACTTTCTGGCAGGTGGCATTGCCGCTGCCATCTCCAAAACAGCTGTCGCTCCCATTGAGAGAGTCAAGTTGTTGCTGCAGGTAAAATAATTGAACCAGCTGTTGCCTAAAGCATGGCCGCATGTTCATTCTTTTATGCGTAAAGTGTGCGTAAATGTCGTTTTACTGATAAACCAAATATATAAATGTATATCTGGAATAATTTTCTAATTAAAAGAAAGTCCAAGTGTGCACTGTGTAAGTTCATATGCTGGGGTGCATAATGTCAGGGGGCACGTGAGAGGATCTGCGTCAAAGTGGAGATGGTTTTACGCACTGGACTTTGCAGTGTTGCTGCTGTGATGGCGATGCTGACAGGCCTCCTGATATGTGCCAATAAAATAGCCACAATAGTAGTTTATGACCCCTTGGTGTGTTTATTGAGTACATCTTTTCTCCAATATAACAGATGACCGCGGTAATATTTAGTGGAATTGAATTGCTAAATTTAACCTGAACTATGTAATCTAATCCACGGCTGATTCTCAAATGACAGCACTGTGCATGGAGGCTGGTCGGTCTACAACTACACACAGTAATGCCTGGCCGACTGTGTAAATACAATAAGTTATTGAAATTGAAATGCAAAACAATGAGAGAATTAATCATATCTTGAGGTAGTTGGACATTGTGTGTGTTTTTAATGTGCTTTAATTGTCTTTAATTGTAGGTCCAGCATGCCAGCAAACAGATCACCGCTGATAAGCAGTACAAGGGAATCATAGACTGTGTGGTGAGGATCCCAAAGGAACAGGGCTTCCTCTCCTTCTGGAGAGGTAACTTGGCCAACGTGATCCGTTACTTCCCCACCCAAGCCCTCAACTTCGCCTTCAAAGACAAGTACAAGAAGCTCTTCCTCGGTGGTGTGGATCAAAAAACACAATTCTGGCGTTACTTCGCCGGTAACCTCGCATCTGGTGGCGCCGCTGGTGCCACTTCGCTGTGCTTCGTCTACCCGCTCGACTTCGCCAGAACAAGGCTCGCTGCCGACATCGGCAAGGGCGCAGCCGAGAGAGAGTTCACTGGTCTCGGAAACTGCATCAGCAAGATCTTCAAAACCGATGGCCTCAGGGGTCTGTACCTTGGATTCAACGTGTCAGTGCAGGGCATCATCATCTACAGAGCGGCCTACTTCGGATGCTTCGACACAGCTAAAGGTGCGCACATGTGCTCCATGTTACTTTGCTCATGTTTTAACGCATGTGTTTTAAGTATTTCGTTATGCACGGGTGACTTGACTCCTCCCCCACACAGGTATGCTGCCAGATCCCAAGAACACGCACATCGTCATCAGCTGGATGATCGCCCAGACTGTCACCGCTGCAGCTGGTATTATCTCATACCCCTTCGACACCGTCAGACGTCGTATGATGATGCAGTCCGGACGCAAAGGAGGTGAGCCTCACTCAGTGGAACCATGTCTTATTATAGTGATGGATTTGCATTTTACGCACGAATCCACGAGCATCACGCCTCACTATCCATGTCCCCATTTCCACAGCTGACATCATGTACGCGGGCACAATCGACTGCTGGAGGAAGATCCTCAAAGACGAGGGAGGAAGAGCCTTCTTCAAGGGTGCCTGGTCCAACGTGATCAGAGGCATGGGTGGTGCCTTTGTGCTGGTGCTGTATGACGAGATCAAGAAGTTCACATAATAAACTTTCTAATCTCCCAGTCCTCAAGGAAACCTGTCACGTTGTTTTAAGTCTTAATTCTTGTGATAGAGTGATAACAGCTTGTGGTGAATTACAATGTGGGCATGTACAGGTAGGTATACTTGACCCGGGTGAACATGCCTCCTCAGAAATCTGTATATATCCCATCTACGACGCACACACACGTCTTTCAGTGTGACAGTCAAGCCAGTGTTTCAGTTGAGATGTTGTAATGATGCAGAAGATGACGTCACTACCCATCCTATGTCAGAGTCAGTTAGTAAGGCAGTTGCTGAGGCCCATGTGTTGTTACGTTGTGACACCTCACACATTATTTTATTAAAAATAAAGATTTATTAGTCTCACAGTCCATTATTTTTCATGCATGTACTGTTGACATGGCAACCTGTCATCTGCAGTTTAACAGGCCTTTTTCAAAGCAGACATTTTGCCTTACCAGTAGGATGAAACAAGTACTGGTGTCACTAATGGTACTAACCGTTGTTCTGTTTAGTGTAAGTGGTGCCTCGTGTGACACTGAGGCACCACGCAAAACACCAGGACCCTAAAACTGAAGCAGTAAAACAGAATTCAGCTGTCATTCATTTTATTATTCACACCTGTGCTTTTCCTTCTGTGACATGTCAAATGTCTTAAATGAAAAAGCTTTTTTAAGAGCACACTGCAGGTAAAACACAGTAATTAGGATTCTGTCTTTATATTATAAAGTGACATCATCGCTCTGATTTTTACTTGTGGTAGAGTTTGTGGCAAATATTGATTCATACATGGGATTTCACCAGTTGTACCCTGACACCTCCACTGCTGACAAACAATAACCATAAAGTCTGAGAGGTTTGTATCACAGCAGTTTTGGTTTTGCAAAGAACCGTTTGATAATGTGCAATATTCAAAGTCACAGGCACCACAGAAATATTGAGTAGTTTCATATACAACCACTCCCCTGGCCACCGATTGTGGCATGTGCTCAAGAATGTTTTAGGAGAGAATGCATTAAAAAAAGATTTTCTGTCCATCAGTTGTAAAACAGCACACCTCTAACTATTGGAACAAGCAGCTTTATTTTATAAGGCACATAATATACATACATATACATTTATTTAATGTTTATAAACATCATTCTCTAGTGCATCATAAATTGTACAAATACGAGAAACGAGGGCAAACAAAAAATAAAATGCAGATTTAATGGTAAGGTCTCTCACATAAACAGTTAATTGTCTGTAATTTCAATATGGCTGCTGAAGTATAGAGCATATTCCTTACAAATATACAGCTAGATAACTGTTGTGTAGAGCTACTGCAGTATTCAGAAGCCACAACTGAACTGTTGGAATGCATTATAGTAGGTCTGAGCTGACCATTTGCTATATTTCAGCATCAAAGAGAAAGAAGCCCACCTTCATTTTATCTGATAACCATGACGACACAAATCACTGAATAGCTGATTTAGGTAAGTAAAAGCCAGGTGAAGTCATGCATGTAAAAGCTGCTTTAAGCTTCATACCTTTAAAACATAACCGTTTGTGATGGACGGACACCAACAGATGTCACTAAAGGGAACCAGCGATGTGCTTCGTTGAAAATGGCAGTGTTTTTTCAGCACCAGGCCGGTCGGGATGCACTTAGTTTTTTTGACCTGGGTGCGGGTGTTTTGCCGGAGTCAGAGGTGGTGGAAACTGCTCTGGAGCTGTGGTGGGCAGAACTGGCTGGCCTGGGTCCTGCTGGTGTGGACGACAGAAAAATATGTTTTTCCCATTTTCTGATTACCATGCATAAGGACAATGGTGTTCATCAGATTTGGTAAAGAAACTGGTTCTACTGTTGACAAATGGTTCAACAAATTTGACAGCAAATTTTGAAATAATGCTGAAAATTGAACTAGACAAATTATTTCAAATTATTCAAGCAAACATTATTTAAGTAAACATCAGAAAGGTTTACAATGACAAGAAGAAAATCAGTCAATCAGTCGATACTGATGTATAAATCAATGGGTGATTCTTACCCGCATCAGTCTTCCACAGCTGCTTTTTACTGCCTGAAAATCTTCTTCTGTTAATAAAATTTCTGCAGCCATCTGAAGGCAGCAGCTCAGACATGTCCCATAAATCTGCGGCCTTTAATTTGAGAGGAACATCGCAGCACAGTGCCACATGCTGGTCCTCTTTGTTTACCTTGAATAAATCATCACATGCAAACAGCAGCAGGCTGCTGCAAATTAACTCTACACACCTCTGCTGGTGCGAAACTGCTCGTGTGGCATCAAAAACACTCAGTGAGGGTTGGGGGCACAGGTGCTTTTATGGTGTGCAGTTATCTCACAAGTGGGTTTCTCTTAAAGTGCTAACCCACATCCTCAGGCCCCTGTGGTGTTGCCATACATACATAATACATAATTGGGTAGAGAGATAGTCTTAATATGTTAAACATCATTCTAAAATGTTGGGTATAAACCCATTTCTAACACCGTAAAACACTGTTAGATCTAAACCCAAGTTACCTACCTGAGGGTGTCTTACTGGAAGGCCTCTCTTTATTAGTGGTGGACATACAGACAGTGTACGAAGGAGCTCCCAGGTATCCCATGTGTCGTTGATAGTCTTCCAGTTGCTCTGAGCGCTTTAGGCCAGGTGTAGGCTTGACGGACTCCAGCCTCTTCAGGAAAGCCTTAAAGACACATAATGACATTTTTTACCAGGTAAGTAGTGATCAAATATCATACTGCAAATGCTAATTATCCTGACACACTGTTAAAGCCATCAGGTTTAATGTGAATTTCCAGGGTAGTAGTCAGGTTAACCTTGGAAAAATGTGGGCATATATGCAGTATATGAGGTCTGTGTCAAATATTTTCTTGTGGAAACTATCCATTGTTTTGAAAAGACAAGTGTGTCATGTGCTCTTTAAGTACTCAGTTCCTCTCAGTGTGTGTTGTGCCAGCAGCAGTTTTAGGTGAGTGTTAAACTTTTTCTAGCATTTGGTTGATTTAGCCCTTTACCACTGTTGTCAAAAATATCCATTTATCTATATGCATTGATTCTGAATATTAAGAACAATTGCAGTACTAATTTTTCGGAGTATCGATACAGCTGCACCTTCTTGCTGTCCTATTATTAACATTTACTACAGTGACTTTTTTATGTGACATTGAAAATGGTGACATTGAAAATGGTATTGAAAATTTACCCCCCCCCCCCCCCCCCCATTGTATCAAAGTTAGAAATCCCAGTATTGTGTCAACACTACCATTTATTATAAGTTGATCACATTTGTTCTGGCTTTTCACCCACAAAATATAAAACCCCATAAAACATTTATGAGGAGTTTGTATCTTTCACAAAACAAACAAGTATTTGACTCAGAAATGAAAAAGAAATTCTACAAATCCTTATTAAATTCTGAACTCACAGAAATATGTAGTAATTCACAGCAGCGTGAGCAACACAGTGCAGGCAAGTGGCTGAATGTCATACATGCAGTCACACTCCCACATGCATGCTGTGCAGAAATCTCTTAGTAAGCAAAACCTCCGCATAAGCAATGCAAATAGCAAAAAGCTCAACAGTCGAGAGGCTGTTTAGTTCACAAAGCTCAGAGATCATAAAAAGGCACTGCAGGCTTCTAAGTGCAGTCATGCTGATCACCTACTTCATATCCAAAATATGAGTAATTTGAAATCTCTTCAAATTAAATCTAATCCTCTACATCAATATACTTTTTTGATAGGAAATGAAGATATACTGTGTATTTTAACCAACCTTGAAATACACATAAGTAGTTCTACTTGGGCAGGACAAACGGGGGGTCTTACATGTGTAATGTGTGGGGTGGACACTTCATCACACAGCAGATTCAATTACTTCACTCTAATAATAGAGAGAGTGAAGAGCACTCCTGACATCATAGAGAGATGGACGCAAAAGAGAAAGAACAGTCTGTCCTGAAAATGACTGCAAACAGATGAGAATGATAAAAACATCAATCAGGATTATTCCAAAATCTCTAATCAGCAACAATGAGAGACGTGTGTGATGATATCAGAGAAGAAAAGAATGCAACTTTTCTGTTTTCACTTGTCAGGAGGCGATAACACTCTACTGGCTGCCTATTATAATTTCCTGATTATTTTTCTCCCTCTTATTTTTAAACACTGCTGTTTGCTTGTTCCACCAAGTGGTCAAGCAGAGTTAATATCCAAGGTGAGAGGCTAAAGTTGCAGAGGCTGAATGGTCTTATAATGTCACTCTGTGGTGCTGCTGGCCTGCCACCTGCTCCCATCTGTCTATGTCCATTCGTGTCTGTTTTCAGGGGCGGCACTCTTAGTCTGACACTGACTCAACCCAACTAACTAGTATCCTTAAAGAAATGTAAACTTTAGGAGGCAAATACCTGTTAGAATAAGGGATTTAACTGCAGAAAACCACACAGGCTAAAGTTAAGTTATAAAAACAGAATCAATTGTATGATTGTGACAATAATGGTAATTATTTTATTATTATTATAATATTGCAAATATAGTTTATCTTTACAGATTATACTCATGCTGAATTGACTGTTGACAAATAACGCCTTGTATTCTGTGTCTCTAGAGTTAAGTGTTCTGCTGTTAAGAATTGTTAATGTGACAGATTTCTTAAAGGGAGTTTGCCGTAATATTTTCCACCAAGTGCAGGATGGGAAAATTTTTTTCAAAAGGAATCTAGTTGTATTCTTGCAAAAAGTGACCCTGCAAAATCTCCAGTCTTTTCAAAATCCTATAGTGTGTGACTCAAAATTCAGTCTTTTTATGTGAGAGGGTGTCAGACTCAAGTCTGTAAAAAATTTTGTCGAAGTCTTTTCAGAGTCTTCTATGGTTGGCATAAGTTAGACGCAATACACAAATGAGAAATCTGGAACTTCTGTCTAGAGACACAGCAGCCCCAATATCACCTACTACATAATACTAAATTAATACTTTTTTTTTTTTTTATTTTAGCATTTTGAACACTCACCACCACAGATATGTTTCAAGATTAATTGGAACTTTTACTTTGTTATTAGGTCAATGTAGAGACAGACAGGAATAAAGGAATAAATGCCATGTGACAAAGGTTTCAGCTGAGGGTTTGACTTGAACTCGTGGATAGATGATATACTGTTTGGGAATAACATTCACTTAGAAACTCAAAAACACACTTTTCACACTGCCCCAGAACTGACACCACTGCTGCAGTGTATACAGCAGATAAGGTTCGAATCAACTTCTTCAGGTCAATTGTGCTACGCAGCCGGTACCTGAGAATCAGAGAAAAGCTGATTCTCATGTGGATCTGAAGAGGTGCAGTTTGTAACACTGTGTGCATGAGCTTAACATCAGTAACACTGAGCTTCATGAACCACAAGCCTAAAGCAAACATTCTGTCATGTCCAACTTTATTTAAGGAGGACTGACTGAAAAGCAAAAAGGAAAACTGAAGAATTCGAGTGACTGAAGTACCTATTCTTATATAAAGGTTTATGGGTCAGTGTTTACATCACAGTATCAATCCACACAAGGCAAAACTCACCAGGTTCTCCCTCTCAATGCGTTGCTGTTCCCGCTGTCTGTTAAGAGCACTGTGAGAGAGGCGATTATGAGGCGACTTGCTGGCCACGTGGGTTTTCTTTCTTGCTGTACTTCCTGGTCTGGGCCCTGGAGAATGGCGGGACAGCTCCCGAAGAAGACGCTGGTTCTCGCGATCTATGCGTCGGACCTCATCGTTGGTGAATGAGTAGTTCTTCCTGTTCCTCCCTCCAGGATAGCGCAAGACCAGTTTACTTCCGAGCTGACCCTCTGAACTGAGGGAGCCTAATTGGTGAAAAGGACATTTGTTAAAGCTGGGGACTGACTGGCTCCTGGAACTGCAGTTTTTGGCACTTTTGAGTTGGCTTCATTTTTCAGCCCCAGAGATTGCTGCTTGGTGATTATAAACCATTGAAAACATAGTTATAATTGTTATATCAAATCTGCCAATACATTCCCATAAATACTATACACTTTACCTTTAATGGGTTTATTTTTTTTCCAGCTTTTTCATTCTACCTGTAAACTGTTGAAAACTCATGTCCATACCAAGGCCCTAACTTTTGATGGGGTAGATATTGCTTAATTTTAAGGGGTGACAAGTCAAAAAGGTTTGTGAGTAACCTGGTATAAAACAAATAGCAAAGCATTAACTGACAGACAACTTTACTCACAGTCGTCTACATCTTGATCTGAGTCCTCATCTTGATGTATGCTGCTGAGGCCACTGGAGGGCACTCTTTCCTGCTGCTGCTGCTGCTGCTGCTGCTGCTGCTGCTGCTGCTGCTGCTGCTCTTTCAGGCTACCCTCTTCTGCCTCTGTGTTGTTCAGGTCCAACGACTGGAGAGGGCTAAAGTCAGAAGAGGAGAGGGGGCTCACATCTGTCACTGTATCCTCTGACTCCTCTGTACGGCCAATAGGCCCCTCCCGGGATCCTGTTGAGCCCACTCTGGTCCTTCTCACTCCAGGAGATGAAGGTTTGTTGGCCCTGTGAAAGACGGGGGAATCACAACTGCTTCTCCCATTGCTACTGCTACAGGAGTGCTCCGAGTCTGCGTCTACGCTGCTCTCGGTTGAGGTGGGGGATGGCGTTCGGGTGCGCCGACTTCTTATCAGTTTTTTAGGAGACTGTTTATTTCTCCCTTTTGAGCCTGAATGTTTGGATGGTGGTGTTTCCTCTTCAGACTCATTTGGACTCTGACTGTACACATCTTTATAATCAAACTCTCTGGCCTCAGTCAACAAAGCCATGAGTGTTCCTTTGGACCTGTTAGAGTGCATATTAGAGTCTGCCTCACTATCACTGCTATTACTGATGACCTTTTCTGATGCACATGCAACAGATACGCCAGACACCCTGCTCCTGTCTTCTTCCTTTGACTGACAGATGTCCTTCTTCCTTTCTGCTCTGCTGCTGCTGTTGTTGTCAGCTGCTGTCACATGTTTTTTTGGCCCATCAGTCCTCGGGGACAAGCCACCTTTTGTGTTTTCTGTCTGTTTTGCAAGTAGGCTCTCATGTCGTGGTGGGCGCTCCTTTCCCCCTCCATCTTTACTGACACTGTGTTCATCGCAGTCACTGTCGAAAAACGAATGATCCACTTCACCTTCTAGTTCACCTGGGCTGAACATGGCAGACATTGCCAACACGCTGGACCTGCAAGGCAGCGTTACATCACAACATTAGGCTACTATAGGTCAAAGAACTGTGCTGATGGTTTTTCATGTTTTAACCAATGTGCTACAAATTCAGATTTTTCATGATGTGTTTTAGAGATTGAACACATTTTTTTCTTCCATTAGGTTTTATTCAGTTCCATACAACATTAAAATCAGTTAGTAAACTCTTGAAAATCAAAATCTGTATTCATTTTGTGACATTATCATTGTGAGATACCAGTTTGGACTTTTCAAGCTGCACTTAAAACCTACATTACCACACAACAATACTGTAATACTGGAAAAAAGTGACTTGGATTTGATGCAGATGTCCTGTGTGATGGATTACACATCTCAGACAGATTTCAATTAGGCAATTTACTGAGAAACCATCAAGGCAGAAATGAAAACCAGTGGCTGTGGGAAAATACATCACACAACTCCATCAAGATTGATTTGAAAACGTTTAGGAAAAATGTGAGGAATATTGCAAATGATTTGTTGTTGAGGAGCTAAATGTAGCAAACACATTAGCATGGTCCACTTAATGTTTTACTTATACGGTATTCAGCCACAACATTATGAATGTATCTAAATGTAGCATCTGTAGCTTAGCGTTACTATCAAATTTAGCATGAGATTTGGACAGACAAGCTGTAAGAACGATACTGTCATTAAAGACACTTTTCACCACGTCATACACCATGAAGGAGAAACACGTTAACACCTTGAACACAACCCAGCTTTATAGCTAACTAAAGTATGCTAGCTCACTTAGTCCAACTGTTTTACGTTTAGGTTAGCTAACTTTAGCCCTATGATATCAATCTCTTACCTGGCGGAGGGGCTTCCGGTAAACAGTGTTTCACGTTACAGTTGCATTTAACTCTTTGGAGAGGATGTGTTCCGTTGAAAAGACGAATAAATGAAACGCAAAGCTGCGTTAGAAGCAAAACAAAATCTCCGTTAGCGGCTCCAGCTGGCTGCTGTCAGCGTGACATGGTGCCTTGTAACTAGGCAACGTCACTTCCTGGCAACGGTTACTCTGCAGTGATGTCGTGGGCTAGAGCCTTTGCTTTTTTATTTTAAAATGCATAGTTGATTGTAGATATTTTATTTGTGGTATTTTTTCACCCACATTTTATTTTAGACGTTTATTTTGCGAGACTTTCTTTTTTTATTTTTGCAGTACTTCCTTTATATTCTCTTTTGTATTTATTGTTACGCACCAAAAAAAAAAAAAAAAACTTACGTGAATACCTGGTGAATACCTGCTTGGCAAAAAAAAAAAACTGATACAGATTCAGAGTATAAGTATAGTGAGTTGGTTATTAAAAAAAAATTATAAATTGAAAAAAATAGATAGATATACACACTCGATTTGTTTAGCAGACCCCGAAAATATATATATATATATATATATATACACATACATACATACATACATACATATGTATATCAATATATGGCGTTAGTTCCTGGAAAAAATGTAACCTATACTAAATATAAATTCTTCATATGGTTAACTTACCAGGAACAATGTACCTTAACCCAGACATTCACCAAACTGCAGTGTTTTTATATATATATATATATATATATATAAATTGTTTGACCTTTGGTAAAATAAATTCATGACACCATTTCACAGCAACAACAACAAAGTATAGTAAGTTAGTAAAGTGTGTTTGGTGAGTCAGCTACTATCATAGTGCTTGTTTGAGCTCATACTTTTTTCCTACAAAGTGGATTTCATTTATTATTTTTCATATTTAGCAGCTTGTCAGCACCATTACTTTACAGAGAAACACATTACCCTGCAGTAATTCATCTTTGGCAGCTAGAGGTTTAAATTACTTAAAAATATCAAGAATCACAACTGGTAGAGGAACAGACAAGAGGTCATTTAGTTTTTCCTTTGGGGATCTATTATGCCAAAGTAACTGCTCCCCCTAGTGCATTCCCATTAACAAGAAAGGGGATTATCTGAAGGCGCGTCCCCTGACATTACAATTTGTCACGCTTTTTCTCTTAATAACATTGTTAGACCTAGAAGTGACACACACTAATGAAATGCCGATGTCCTTGGGACAATAGGAATCGGGTGAATCTATCGTATAAACCTGTGTCTGGTCACTGTCATAGAATTTACATGCCAATGCAGGAGGGGTAGAAATGGGGACTGAATGAGGGGGGCTATTTCTGTGGCAGTCCCATAGTTACACAATCGGCCCATGGAGAAGAAATCACAAAGAGTGACAACACGTTTCTGCAAAATGAACCGTCCAGTCTAAGCTATAAAGACTTTTAAGAAAATTAAAATTTTATGATGCCTACTGGTGAGAAGAGAAAAGCGTCAATTCAACTCTGACAACTAACTGGTTTTGAAAACTCAATTACAGGGAGTGATTGTTTTCCAATAATGGGCTGTGTCAGACAGGCTGCATTCAGGAGCAGCTTCTTAGTTCTCAGAGTAGGACCAAGAGTGCCTGAGGGTCCTTTAAATGTTTCCAGGAGGTCCACAGCTAAATAACGATTAGTGTAATTTCTGTATTCACTGGCAAATTTATATATTTCAGAATGCATAAAAATGAGTATACATTTCTGTTTACAAATTAACACAAAAGACTAATCCTTCAATGTAGGTGTTAATTGAATGTTGGGGGCTTGTATTATATGGTTGTCTGTAAAGGGGGTGAAACTAACAATTATTCTGTATCTGTAAAATGTCAGAAAATAGTGAAAAAGGCCCATTATAATTTCCCCAAACCCAAGGTGATGTCTTTATTTTTCTTGTTTCATCTGAACAACAGATCAGAAAACCAGAAAACATTCAAATTACTATCATATATGACAAAGAAAAGTATGAAATCCTCATACTTTGTGAGGCTAGAATCAGATAATATTTGGCCTTTTGTGCTTAAAAATATCCAAAGTTTCAGCTCTAGTCTGTAACTTTACAAAATTTGAAAAAGGAACAAAGTCATATTGAGGGGAAATATACTGTACAGTTTAATCATTTGTAAAATCAGCCAGTGAAAATAAAAATCTGTTGACCTTGATGCATTGTATTCCTGAATGAAAGGAGCCCATTTAGTATAAATATTTAACCAACCTTTGTCATATTAAATAATGGAGAGTACGTTAAGTACATAACATGACATGACCAATTTCTCTTTTCAGTACCAAACCATATCCAACTGTATTTGTGCCTGTGTTGCTAAGACAATGGTTCATGAAGGAGTAAATTATAATAAAATTAACATAATTACAAAAATTACTCAAATTTGCAATGTCGGACACATTTCCATAAAACAGACAGGTTATTATGTCACTGCTAAATTTTGCAGATGCTTTACCAATGTCTCTGATGTCTGTCAGACAGGCTGTGAGAGCTCAGATGACCTTTGGCCTCTGAGGCAGACACAGATTATAATACGCAGTTTGATCCCAAAACTCTGGACCTTTCCAGCCACACCAGCCCTGTGAAAGATAATACACAAACCATAACACAATGCAGTATGTGAAAACATGTACTTTACAGAGAGAAATGCAGCCACTGCAGATGCTTTTAACAGTTACCTTGTCTGTGATAACCTGTAAGTCCTCTGCTCCTGTGTAATGTGGATCGAGGATGAGATAGCGGATCTGCCCGGTGGTCTCACTCCATGCCACACCGAGAATAGTGTGAGCTAAAACTCCCCCTCCTGCAACAGGAAACAGTGACATGAAAAGATTGCATGCGTTCATCTTAGGAAAAAACTTTACTAAGTTTTGACTTAGGCTGTGTTTGTGTTTCTGTAAAGCCTCCCTTTACTAAATCAGCCATATATAATTTGCATTGAGGGGCCAAATTGCTATAGTTTAGGTGTTATTATTGTTCATGTTAAAGATTCTGTACCACTATATGCACAAATGATGTGTAAGCTGTTTAAAAGGGACAGTTCACCCCAAAATCAAAAACAGATTTTCCTACTTTAACATGTTCTGCTTTGCCTAGGTGCAGACCTTGGAATGTGCATCTACTGCTACGTAGCTCACCTAGCACCACTGAGCTGCTAACTTTCCATCTCAGCAAAGTAGGATGCCATTAATATTTACATCTCTTGCCGTCACAAGTATGAGCCTCTCGTCCATGAGTAGATGCACACTTCCTTCTGCACGGTGATTCAGTGGCAAGTGTAGTTCGGTAGCAAGAAAATAGTGGGTGTGCTCATGGCTGTGACGATGCTTCAGAGAAAAAATGATACCAGCAACCCCCTGCTGGCTGCTCTTACTCAGTTGTGATAGCATAATGTATTGTACTCCGCAATTTAGGGCCAAATCGCAATATTAAATGACTGTTGTGTTTGTATCAGCCATATGATCAAAGTAGGCGTACACGCTGCTTTTGCTGCTTGAATTGAGAGGGGCATCTGGCATATGCGCCAGGTGGGACGCCTTTTAAGTGATGTGCAGACTCTGCTTACTTGGTGCACCACAGGTGTACCCCAGTATTGTATTGGTGCTGACCTAGTTTCTACATGAAACTCTTCACAACAAGGTCTGTGGATTTTCTTGAGAGACATAACTGTTGAGTTTTTAAAATGTATTTTGTTCGGTGCTTTAAGCACCACAAGTCATGTACCATCTTATTACATTATATCTGAGAGAAGGCAGACATCTCTACGGCTGATATCTCCAACACTGAGCAGCTCACACCAAAATAATCTAGTTTGGTAAAAAACACCAGAGGCAAAAGGAAAAATATGTATTTTTGATTTGGGGTTGAACTGTCTCTTTACATTTAATTAAAAGGCCTAAGTGATTAGTTTAGGAACAGTTCTGAAATAGGTGAGACATCCAGCTTACCAATCATGATGGGAGTCCCCTCAGTGAGGAAGTGGTTGGCCAGTTCTCTGCCTTTGGATGCCAACTCAGACCCTTGACTAAAGAGTCCAAACATTTATCATCAGTTGAACCCAAACAATACGAACATACTACATGCTATCCATAGGTGTCACACAACACACCTCACAAACATGATCTTGGAAGTGACCCCAAGCAGCTGATTCAGAACAGCTGACACCTCAATGGATCCGATCCACTGGCGTGATCCAACAAAGGAGGCCTGTTTGTCTCCAACATCCACTAAAGCCTGGAAGGTGAGAGCCCATTTAAACCAGCCATTTGGACATTTTTATTGTATTGTGATAGCAATGCAGTGTATTGTATTTACAGGACCACGACTGTACCTGTTGGATCTCCTTGTGAGGGGGCACTGCCCGCTCTACGTAGCCTTGCTGCTGGAACCACGAGCAGATGGTCTGGAGGGAGCGATAAGCACAGCCCCAACCATTGTCATCCATATGGTCCTGCATGTAGTGGTGATAGCTGTAGATCCCCTGGACCAAATACACCTTAAGAAGAGATAACACACATGAGAAAAGATAAATCAAGGTTACTCTTCCTTGCAGAGTGAGTTTCATTATCCATCTTCAAAAGAGGAGATAGAGTGTGACAGACTTTAATTTGCTGATTAGTCACACCTTTCCATTGTCCAGTGTGGGATGTGTGAGGACCAGATGAGGATTTCGGAGGTAGCCGTCTTTGTAGGGCTCATTGGGAAAGTGGTAAGTGTTGGCTCTTCTAAAATAGGGCCAGTCATCGGGTAGCTCAAACTGTTGATGCAGTTCCTATATAGACAGAGATTTTGTGTACAATCAAATGTAAAAATTAAAAAAAAAACAATTCTGAAACATACAATAAAAGTGAATTAAATGACTAGACAAAAATTGTAATTATAAATATTAGGTATAAATCATCATTATAAAATCATTATCAGTGCAAGTCTCAATATGTGTGTCGCCATTAAATCAGACCGAATATGCCAGCTTAAGAAGGTGTGTTTTCAGGCGGGATTTGAGAGTGGAAAGGGAGTCAATATTGCAAATATTGTGGGGGAGAGAAATCCGGGGGCAAGGGGCAGAGCGGCTGAAGGCTCTACAACCCATGGTAGTCAAGCAGGCCGATGGTGATGTGAGTTGGATTGCAGAAGAAGATCTAAGAGTGCAAGACGGTTTGTAGATATGAAGGAGTTCAGACAGGTAGGAAGGGGCTGGATTATGACAGCCCTTAAAGGTGAGAAGCAGAATCTTGAAATCAATGGGAAGCCAGTGAAGTTGCTGGATGGGGGGCATGTGCAAAATGCATTTTAACCACCTAAAAAAAGTCCCACTCAAAACATCTATAACAATTGAAGTGGACGCTATATTGAGAGTATTTTCACTGCTTTAACTTTCCGTCTGTTCCAACAGGGAAGCCATTAACGGCTGAAGTTCAACATTTACACTCTTGTCAAAGCCACCAGACTCCATTGACAAAAACAGTAACTTTGGTTCGCTGAACACAGAAGCTATTGATCTACCACTGCCTGGATCAGTTTGTTAGTTTGTGTTATTGTGAGACTTTGGTGAATCCAAACTAACCCCTTTAAATGCCAAAGTCACAATAACACACAAAAAAATGATCTGATTGAGGCAGCAACAGAACAGGAGCGCCTGTGTTCGGCAATGTTAAATTACTTTTTTTCTCAATGGAGTCTGGCTTTGAAGAAAGTGATAATACAGCTTCAGTTCCCCGTTTGAAATCGCTGTCTGCAGCAAGGTAAAGCTGTGAAAATACTTGCTTCTGTGTCAGTACTCCTGCTTGCTTCTCAAAACTGGGGGCGTGCCATCTAATCCATGTAATACACTGACTATGGATAAGTACCTCATGCAGCCACACTTAAAACACAATAAAGATTTCTATGCTTTTAACTCAGGCAGTGCTTCATGCAAGTACAATGGGCCTGTTGGATAAATGTAGAATATGTCCTTTGAGCAATTAGAATTATGACAAAGTAACAGCTTCAACATCAGGAGAACATATTTTCTGTCTGTTTTGATTTTAAAGACTCTGTGGACCGTGGTTCGTACCTTGCGCTGTGTCTCTAGTTGGCTGTCAGGCACTCCTGTTGGGTAAACTACAGTCACCAGTCCTTTTGGCTCTGGAAGGAGGAAGTGGAGCGGCTCAGGTACCAGCAGTGTGGTCCCCTTCATGTATTGTAGGGTTACTTTCTCCATCTCATTCAGCTGATTAGTTAGCGCCTCCAGCAGGCGTTCGAAGGCACTGCAACACCAGAACAAAAATCTCTCACAGTGAGCAGAGCAAGTCATGGAAGTGGCTGGTGGTGAGTTCAGGTTTACTGACACTGATGCAGAGAGGTTTGGGTGTTTGGTCAGTGATATTTAATTTTTAGGTAAAACATACTCTTTGATCGTGTCATCGCTGGTGGTCCGAACGACACAGTCCATGGGAAGAGTTGTAGACAGGAAGTGGGATTTCTGGACTGTTCTGCTGAGGATCGGGGCTGGAAGAGGGCCCTTCCTTGTTGCCTCTGTCATCAGGCGAAGGTTAATGACACTCTGAAAGACAAGTGTGAATTTATGAGCATAAGCACACACAAACATGAGAACCAAAACAAGACATAGGTGAACTTCTGTGACAGTAACCTGAGTATCTTTAGGTTCTGGACTGTTGGTCAGACAAAACATTTGAAGACACCTTGAACCTTGTGAAACTGTGACAGTTTTTTTTCTCTTTTCTCTGACACTGTATGGACTAAATAATTAATCTGCAGTGTAGGATACAATGAATGAACATATGGCACATAATAAACACTTTCATGAGCCCCTGATCTTACCTCACACAAAGGCTGGTGCTAGGGATTGTGGATTCAAATCTCACGAATGGCCTAGTAGTGTACCCTAAGTACATTAGACATTCTGTGCTGTGATAACATTTTTACAAAAGAAAACTGAATATTTGTGTGTTTCTGTTGATCAGATGAAACAAAGAAGATGTGAAGGTGTCGCCTTGAGCTCTGGGAGACTGTAAGGGGTAGTTTTCATTTTTTTCAGACGTCTTACAAATCTCGCCCTCAGTTGACTAAGAAAATAGTCGGACTCATTGCACATTTACAAAACAAAAACAGGCTGTCAAAACTATCAGTAGATCAGCACTTTCCCAGTAGTTATCCAATTTTTAAAGTGCTACAATCTCCATTAATTATACATTTGATAGTGTCTGAAGTACCAAAGCTATAAAAAGAACAATCAACAATCAGATTTTTACCCCAAGGCTGCATCAATACAACAACGGAGAAGAAAATCAACTGCTCCTGAACCTGTGGCTGTTTTGGCATTCTCTCCAGCAACAAAGCCACAATGTGACTGGAGGGGTGTGTACACTGTACAGTTACGATTTCCTGTACTAGCACAGTGTGCATGTTGTTACAAAATATCATTACAATTATGTGTGCCTAAGGCATTTTTGCTGTGGTGTCATAAGAGATGTCAAGTATCGTTTTTCTTTACTAGTCTGGTATTGTGACAGCCCTAATACAAAATGCTGCTAAGATGCCATGTATTTATATATATGTGCTATATATCTTGTGGCTCACATGGGGGAAAATTAAAAAAAAGAAAAAGAAAAAGTGTTCTGCAGTGTTTCACAACTTGGTATTCCCCTATCTGTACAGTTCATGTCGGAAAAACCTCAACGTTAACCCATCTCCGTAAACACAAGATGTACATACCACTCCTGAACTTTTTTTGAGTTTCTTTTTTGCGGATCTCTTGCCAGTGCTCTCTTGGTCATCTGTCCTGAAATAAATACAATTCTCAATTACAATGCAGCCAAACAATCAAAAAAAGCCGAGGGTTCCCTACAAGACAGAAAAGATTTGAAAAAGTGAACTTACTGTATCCATTGCTGTAGATCTTCACAAAGCGTGCCAGGAGTTATTTCTTCAGGTGTTGCATAAACACCTCTGTTTGGCCAAATGAAAACAGGACTGTCACAAACTGTCAAAACACAGGATTCAGATTTCACCTGAGAGTGAAGCGCCTCAAATGTTTTCGAGATGACTTTGTGCATGAGCGGAGCTGAAAGAAGACAGAGAGACGACATTAGATGTTAAACAACTACTGCACTGTTAACACAATCTATTTTATATCCTGCTGGTATCATTCTTGCTGCCATGTGTATTGTTATACATCTTATCATTCAGTCAATCTTAAGACACAATGGAAACAGGTGCACATCCTTTAATGTGGCATGGCACTTTACTGACATTAATTTATCTTTACCTAATAAGTCCCACTAGAATCTTAACATCAGCATTTTGCCTTTCTCTTGTCTGCTGTCTTTTCTACCCGTTTCTTCCATACCTGCTTGTTTCTGTTGTGTGCATGTAAGACAATCACCGGTTCTGTGGCTACCAGTCAGGACACCGAAGTCCTTGGTTTCAGGGAAATTTACCATCTTGAGGAAGCATTTTCATAACACAATTACACATATATTTCCCATTCAATGGTTTTATGCTTGATTCAGACATTTGTTTAAGACCAAAAGCAATCAGAGTCAACCGTTTAAGTCCAAACATATAAATCAAAATCATGGAATTTGACATTTTTAATGGGAACTTATATTCCTGGTATTGTGGGAAAGGCTTTGAGACAGCATTTACCTACTACATGTAGCAAGTAAATTACATTTGTATATTGTAGCAGTATTTATATAGTAAGTTTATACGGTCTAATATGGAAGACACTTGTTTCAAGGCTTGTTTTGCATCCCTAAAATCCTGACTATGGTCCTGCAGGTGCGTTGTTAGGAAAGTTACATATCTGGGTTGTGAATGCTTTCCTGTAATGTAACCGATCTCCTTTTTACTAATAGATAAAGGGCACAGCAGCAAGGAAAGTGAACCCTGTGACCAAAGTATGCACTTAAATCATGCTGGCACAATTACACTGTTGCTGGGATCCCCTTAAACCTCATGGGATCCAACTTTGAGAACCACTACGTTCAAATATACTGTAGTAAAATGTCCGTGAACATACCATCTGTGCAGTCTAGCTGACATTTCAATTCCAGCCGGCCTCTGACACGAAGGATGGTCCCTGTGTCGGGGGACTGTGAGTCTGCAACAACCTGAGATAACACAAGAGAAGTAAATAAACCAGCTGATAGAGTTTATAACGAAGGTAACTGTTGTGTTTTCATAGCCTGCCAACACGGAAGCGAGAGGCCGCAGCCAGTGTCCTGCTGGTTAAATGTAAAGGTGACGCAGCTGAACAGAAAGAGACATAAACGTTTGGTTGAGCTAACTTTGTAGTAAACTTACCATTGTGGAGCTCAGTCCAGTAAAACCACTCAGATACCTGCTGCTCTTTAGGCGCTGGAGGCTGACATGTCTGTTTTCAACGTGTCTCTGGCTGCTGCATTCTATTGGACCACACTGAGCCCGCCCAGTTATGGTGCATTCAGGGTAACTCGTAATTAGAAGCTTTTCTGTATAACACAGTGGGTCCCAACCATAAACCTTTTTGCCTGGTAAAATGAAAGTTATTTTTACTTCTCAGCTGAATTTCAGATGGATTTTTAAAAGGCCTGGTGAGCTAAAAGCCTCCAATATTTCACAAAAAGAAGAAAAAACTATTAAATTATAAAACACAATTTTATGCAGTGGGCTGGAAACCACAGGACTGAAGTTACAGCCAGTGGTGGAAGAACTATTATGATATTTTACTTCAGTAAAAGTAGAAATATATCTAATATTCTGTTACAAGTAAAACACATTCATTTAAAATCTTACTTGAGTAGAAGGACATAAGTATTATCAAAAAAAAAAAAGTAGAACAGTAAAATTACACACGATGCAGCCAAAATGGGGCCTGTCATTGTTACATTATTTTATATTGTACATTACATATTGTTGATGTTATTGTTATTATTACATTTAAAATGCATGTTAATACTGAAGCAACTAGTAACTAACTAACTAACTAACTTAATAACTATATATTTTGTTATTAGTTTGCCATCACTTTTATGTTGTCATTTTATTCTTTGTGTGTTAACTTTTTTGTTTCTGATAACACTGTGAAGTTTTAATGTAGTTTTTGGGTTTAGTTTGGTTTGGTTTGGTATGTCACCTCTCCCTGCAGTTTTTTGTTGTTGTTGTTGCTTTTTTTTTTGTAATTTTGTGTCTTTGAAAATTGTGCAAAAATATAATTTTATCTAAAATATAATCATTGGTACCTTATAAATGCAGTGGAGAAAAACTACAAGAAAAAATATAAAGTAGCACATGACTTAAATAAATATACTTAGTTTCTTTCCACAACCGGTTGTAGCCTTGTTTTTGTCACGCTTTTCTTAGAAGAGTTGCATCACATTTTTTTTGTTTGTTTGTTTTCCTATTCTGCACTTTAGCTACTAAAACATACACATTATAGTTTCATCTCAATGACATTTAAACGCATATTTGGACATTCACTGGCTCATTTTCAGACTGTCAGTCTGTCACAAAACAACAACAAACAAACAAAAAGATGGGAATTGATGGGATTGAGAAGGATTCAAACATATAAAAAGAGCTGTGATAAAATTCTATGTTGTCATATTAACAGAGATGTAGAATGCACTGACTGAATAAATTCCCTGTAAGAGCAAATAACATGGAGACTCATCTTTCCTGATAGTTAAATACTCTAATGTGAGTTTTAGGAGATGTAGGGAGAGAAATAAACAATAAAAGCGCTTGAAAATGAGAACAGGTTACCTTCATTTGGGGCACAATGATAATTTTAAAATACCCTACTACAGGTGCCATAGCTACAAAATTTCTCTAGTCAATCACACTGCTCACTGCTAATGAATGCACTATACAGTCTCCTAGTGATGCTGTTTATACAGTATTAAGTGTGTCTCTGCTGCTGGTTCAGCTTTACGAGGATTGAGTGATGCATACTACATCTAATTATTCCAGCATCAGTGCTCATGTCACCCTTCTTATGCAACACTTGACAACATGCATCAACATTCTTCACATTCCTATATTTTTTTTATCTTTTTCTGTTCAGCTCTTTATATGGATTTTATATGTACTTTTTAACAAGGATAATAAATGCAAAGAGTGTATTAAGAGTCAGGAGTATTACATTAAACCCAGTTTCATGGTGCACTGCCTGTCTGCCTCAGGCCATGCGTGCTGGGCCAGGGAGGGTGAGCAGACACAAGGTTAGAGATGCTGCATGTAGTTGTTATGCATGTAGAAGTAGGAGCTCTCTAACTGTTATGGCTCACAGCAAACATCAACACCCAGAGTCTTTGAACTGAACAATAGCAAAACACAATCATTATCAAAGGCTGCACTTTTAGACAAATCAGATAGCAGCACATAATTAACTGCTTTTTGCCAAACAAAGGACCATTTTTTGAGCTTATGAATTATGAGTTTACTCCTGCTGCAGTGTGGTACGGCAGCCGCACCAGAGAAGACCAGCAGACGCTGTAAGGGGTGGTGAAGGCCACTGGTGGATTATGAGACAGTGGGCCCTTGGGCACAGATATGCAAAAGGCCCCATCACCTTTGCTACATAAGAGCAAGACACTTCAGCCCTTTTTATATAGGAATTGTGCAAATGTGCAGGAAAGCCCAATCTGTCTTTTTACAGCATTGGCAGTATAAAAACAATATCAGGTAGTGCAGCGAAATGCCGCCTGTCTACTTTTGTTCATACAGAATGCGCCTTTTTCTGGGCAATAGGGGGCGTGAGCAAGTAACAAAACGAGAAGCCACGGCTGGTCAGTCCTTCGGCGATTCTCTCATAAGTTGGCCCGTCCTTCACCGTCCCCGTCATCTGACGGTTAATGGCGTCTTCATTTGTGAGGGCAAGGAGGGTGCGCAATTCCTTGTTTCCCCAGTTACTCATCTTTACAGTGTCTGTCAGGTTTGCATTTCCCTCTTGCTACCAGCAGCTCATTCCTGCTATCAGCTGTTTCCTGTTTATCCACCGCCAGTGGGTCGCATGTGTGGCGTCATCAACAGCTCCTCCCACAAGTCATCAACAGCCCCTCCCGTGGCGGAAGGGCACCTCGGTCTTTTTAAACTAAAAGGGTTCCGCCAATATGTCTACCCTACGAGGCGGAATATTGGGCACCTCGGATCAAGTTGCCAATCCGGCTCTGTGTGTCTAAACGCTCGCAGCTTGCCGGCAACACAGCCCAACATTCGCCAAATATCTGGCAGTGTAAAAGGGGCTGCAGTCTTTCTGGCGATGTTGCCTCTTTTGTTGTTGTTATTTTGCATCTAGTAGGTGTTTTGTGTCTCTTTGAGGTCATGTTGTGTCTTCTTTGGTCATGTTTTGTTTTGTCCTTTTGTGTAGTTATTTGGTTTCACTTTGCAGTTTCTTTGCATCTCTTTGTGGTCATTTTGAGTCTCTTCCTGTTCGGAACCTGTAAATGTGAGTGACATTGTGCAGGTAAAGCCAAGGGGGGGCCCTGACACTTCAGGCCCCTGGGCCTGTGCCTGGTTTAGTTTAGTTTAGTTTAGTTTAGATTAGAAGGGACAGTGCAAATTAATAAATACACATGGTATAAAAATGCCAGAATTAGCCAAAAGGCCAAGATGTTAAACAAGGCTACCTAAAATGCAACGAAGCACAAAAAAAGCTGTATCATAAAAGACCCACACCACCCTGGACGCCGTCTGCTTGACCCCCTCCCCTCGAGAAGAAGGTACAGGACAATAAAAAGTAGAACAAACACACTCAAATACAGCTTATTTCCAAGAACTGTAACCTGAAACACACACACACACACACACACACACAAACACACACACACACACTCTTGCGTCATATTCCTCAGTTTTTGGCACATACCACACTATTTTACTTTTTTATTTGATTTTATTTGTTGAACTTTTACGCACGCTACTGAAGAGCTGCCACATGGATCTGTTCTGTCATGAATATCTGTAAATGAAACGACCTGCTGAAACGAGTTCACGTCACAGCCCTGTTACCCTCACTGAGTTCAAACCTACAACTTACAAAGTCAAATAAAGCACATGCCCGGAAGCAGGGTTGAAAATGAGGTTAGCTTTAGGTCAGTCGTGTTTTGTTCCAACATTGCTCCTGGATAAAATCATTAAGGGTTTGTTAAGAGCACTGGGAGCTGAAATGGCCTATCTCATTCAGGCGGCCACATCAATCGTCCAAATGTAGCAGGTTGTCAGTTAAAATGTGAATAAACACACTCAAACATGCCCACTGCAAATGGCTGGTTTGTAGTGTTAGCACTTAGCATACAGACGAGATGGCTGCACTGTATAGTACCTTCACTTAAACAACATTTTTGGATATAACCATTATTTTTAGAAACCTGGAAAAGACAGCATGAGTTCGTCTGATGGACCGGTTTTGGCCCAAAGATCCACTATTAAATCTACTAGAGAGCATAAGTGCAACATTACCAAAGAAGATTTACTGTTAGTATCTATTAAAGGGACTTTATGTGCCTAAATGTCGCAATCTGCCTGAAAAAAGTTTCTCCTTGTTAAACTGAGTGCAGTTGAGTATATACATTGTGACTGTCTGAAGTCACGGCTGATGAGTTCCTGTGGACTGAGTGTGCCGGGCTTGATTTGTGATGAGATTAGCTATCTCCCTCCGTGTATCATAAACAGAGTATTAGGATCTTTGGACAAGTGTGTGCAGGGACTGAGTATATGGCAGGCACTATGGAAACTCACAGGACAAATGCACATTCATCATACAGACATATAAGCAAAGTTTATATTTGGATTCATTTGGTTATGTAACATCCGAGGAGAAAAGAAACTGTTATATTGCTTACAGTCTCAGTCCAACTCATAAACTCAACACTGGTGGTTGCTGAAGACATCTGGGATCATGTTGTGCTCACGAGCTACGCTTATAAAACAAGTTTCTGCTGGTCTCTGCATATATGTGCACGTCTCTCACAGCTAAAACAAGAATTGAGTTCATGCCAGTCTGATTATTTGTCTACATCAGACAATGCAAATGTATATATACTTCTGTCAATGGGAACTGTGGTTATCCAGTTTTGGTGCACATTAAGTCCTTGTATAAATGGAAGGATCATCTTTCTCCATGAGACAAGGTTATATTACACTAAAATGATTTCATAATCTCAAAACTGGACTGTCACCAAAAATGTACTCAGCACTGTCAGGTGTTTTTTAAGGTTGAAGGTTGCCATTTTTGGTGACATCATTCAACAACAATGCTACCTGTACTTTTTTAAAAAAAAATTTATCAACAATAGTGCAGGGCGAGTGATTACCAGGGAGACACACACGAGACAGGACAAGGAAAGAGAGAAGGAATATTGGACAGATTCTTTTTGCACTCTCCATGCATCTAAGTGTGGGTTGTGTGTGTAAACAAAAAGCATAAAACAAACAAAAAGTGTGCCTTAATAATAATAATAAGAAAGCTACCTGTACTTGATGCAGCATGCCCACTGTTGGTGTTGAATTAATTACTTTTTGATGTTGTCTTCTCTACAAATAGCAGCATAATTAACCATAAAAAGTGGAACAGGGCGTCCCGTGGAAATATCTCGATGTAACATACATGTCTTTTGCCTCGGGATATAAAATGACCTCAGCTTCACACCACTGGTCTCCTACTGAGGCATGAGTGCTGGATGGTGGTCGTCTATCATCCCCTATCGTTAACTGGTTCACCTCTGGGATAACATCTGAGAGACAAATATATGAAAGAGAGAAGATATTACGACCAGTTTTGTTGGTGGAGTATTGTTTACACCAGTACTGCACTTGAGGTACTTTAACTTTTCATAGGATTTTCCATTTCCTGCTTACTCCACTAAATTTCAGAGGAAAACATTGTTCATCTTACTCTACTACATATATTGAATGAATGAATGAATGAATGAATAAATCTATCAGTGTCCCTAAAGGAGTATGTAGAAGTAAAACTTATATGTCCCTACCCCTTTCTTACATTTCTTCTTTTAACTCATATATTCTTTCAACAAATTCCCATGTTTAGTTTCAACTAATGTACAACTACTCCCAGTCTATTTACCAACCAATTAAATAAATAAGTAACAAACCCAGTTTATTTACAGTCCATGTACCACTTAGTGTTACTAAATGAATATGCACTCCTCTAACACAACCTTTCCTCATCTAGATAAATAGATAAATATATTTTTTGTATATATTTTTTTAAATTTATATTTGTGCCTCGTTTCAACTCATCACGCAGCCACAAGTCCACCCCATACACTGAAATACACAGACGCTTCTTAGTTGTACAAACACATTGTTTTCTTAAATTATAACCTCTCTCCCTGTCACAAAACATTTTTTGAATGTTGCCCGGAAGTGAATTACTTCTCGCTTTAAACATGATTATTGCCGTTTTAAATTGGATCGGATCAAAAAATGTCACTGCATGTGGCTTTAAAAACAGTGTGTTGGTGTGTTCCCTGTATCCAACATTGTGTACTGTCTTGATTGCTCTCTGTTGAAGGATGTTTAATGGTTGTAAGTTGCTTTTGTAAGTGTTGCCCCAAACTTCCAAACAGTAAGTCAAATATAGCAGTACAAATGTTGAATACAGAATGTGCAGTGATTTATGGTCCAGTATGTGTTTTGCATGCTTAATAGTTACAATGAAGATTCAGATTTAGCTTACAGTGTGTGTGCTGATAATACTTGTGTACTTTCACTTTAAGATATTACAAGATTTTACGTCTTCCACAGCTGCCTGTTTCCATAGAGCAGAAAAGTTGCCAGACTTTCTTGCTTCTTTTCTTTCTTCTCTTCTTTATTCTTTTTTGTTCATGCAAGAGCTTTTTTTGCTTCCTTGCAGTCCTGGATGAGAACTGTCTCCTCCTTCCCCACACCTTCAGACTACAACAACACAGTCAGCCAAAAGCAACCTCTAACAGCAACAACACAAGGACTCCAGTGATCGACTTCTGCCCACTTCTACTCATGAAGGTGTTGTGTCTTTACATCTAGCACCTCTTCTCTTTGTTGATGCAGCTCCTCAGATGCTTCAGAATTCATTGTCTTCTTCAGCTCTTGTCTTCATGTCTGAGAAAACACAACCAGCCACACAGCCAAGATGACAATGTACTATAAAACCTCTCTGTCCTGAAGCTTAATTCACTGTCCCACCTTGGCACAGATCAGAAAGTCCATGTTGCAGATAATCATGACAAAGAGGTTTGTTCATGCCAGTGCAGCTGGTGCCATCTCCTCTGGGTCTTGATGAGAGGAGGCAGTGACAGCTGTCACCTCCCTGATGGCTGATGGGTCACTAAAGCGTGTTTCCATTGCTCGACTTGACTCACTTTTTCGGTGTGAGACCTGAGGATAGCCCGCAAGATTTGCTTCAAGACGTCACTGCAACTCATTTGCATTTCTTGAGCACCTCCATCATATAGAATTAAATAGATTTTCTGTGTGCTGGCATGTTGTCAAGCAGTGCCTTTGACATTTCACATTTTGGCAACTTTGAATGTACGTTTTGTGACGAGTGGCCCCAAGCTACTGTACATAGCAGAAATGTTGTCTCCACATAAGCCAATTTGAAGCCTTAGATCGTCAGATGAGGCCCTTCTGGCTACTCCAGAGTCGAGGCTGAAATCTACAGATGACTTTGCTTTTGCCATCAGGGCCTCTTGGCTTTGGAACGACTTGCCTGAGGAGATGAGACTCGCAGAATCAGTGACTTCTTTTAAAGCTCTTCTTAAAACCCATTTTTTACAGTATATGATGTTGTGTTTTTATTCTTATTGTTTATTCTTATTCTTTCCTCTATTTATTTAAGTTGACATTTTGCACCCTGTCTTGCATTTCATGTCTTTATTTATCTGGAGGGTTTAATTTCAGCACCTTGAGCTGCAGCTCAGAGGCCTCAGTCTTCATGCCTCTCTTCATGCAGGGGTAATAATTGTTATGCATGTTTGTGATTTACAGGAGACTTGTATTTACACTGTTTAATACAACATATTTATGAAACAAAAATCTCTAAACAGGAAGCTTCAACATGGAGGCGATATTTTTGTCAGAGGGACATATTTGGCTATTTGCCTCTCACCTAACCTTCCTTATTCAGATGTTAATTACCACAACCTCATCATTTAACGTAATGCACCATAAAAGTGTCATTGATAGAATAACATTTCAAAATGGGCAGATATTCAACCTAAAGGGAACTCAACGTCTTAACGAACTGCATGGAGGGTGGCCCCTCTGAAGCCTAATGAAAGGATTCCCCCTTTAATCTCTAACCTATAAACTTTTTGTTGTCTTGTGGTTAGAAACATCCTGGGCCTTGTTGCTGAACGATTGCCAATGTAAGCAGCGTGCTCATCCGGAGTTATCCTGCGAGAAATCAGAAAGCTCCCAGATGACAAAGCTGTTCATTATTTAAGCTCTAAAATGGATTTATTGTGTTACGACTAAATGCTCTTTTCAGACCAAACAAGGCCATCAAGCTGCGCCGTAGCCTCATCAGGGCCAATAAAATCTATTTTTGAGACGAGTTTTATAAATGATCATTTAACATGTATAATCATCACCGAACCATTTCCTGAAGAGTCCTGAATATAATTAATCAGATTCGCTTCATGTTCCACTCACACTGTAGTGTTTTCTGTCATATATAAGACCTCAACAGATACATGTTAGTGCGAGTAAATGCTCATTTTGTAGTAAATGTTATTCCATTTCATTTATTTATGAGGATAAAACACATTAATCAGTGTTTCTGTAAATGTGTAGCAGCTTTTTGGCAACATGTCCTAAAAACAACTTCAGGCTTTCTTCTTCCTTGTCAAAACCTGGTGCCTATACATTACCCACAATGCAACTCAGCTGCTTAGAGTGTGAACAGTTTACATTTGCATGTTTTATCATATCATATCAGTGTTTTTCAAATGAGTATGAGCTGACATTGCCTGTCAAGCTGCAGACCACTGTTAAAGCCCAGCAAACAACAAAACTGATTAGGATTTAAGGAGGTATTGCTGTGTTTCACCAGCTTTTTAGGAACTATAGTGCAGTGGTTCCCAGTGGGTCCAGCCATGGTGTCCAGATTTCTCCTTAGTCATTAGCTTGAGGTCCCACAGTTAAACACATTTAGTATCATGCGTGCATTTGGCCAAGTCGTTGAGCTAGTTTTCTGTCTCTGTCAAGTTGCTGTCGGTTACTCACTCACTCTGCAGCAGAAAATGGCACTTCATAATAAAAGCTATGTGCCTGAAATTTCTCTTATTCAAATATAATGTGTGTGTTTTTTACAAGCTTGACATGCTTGTGAATCACTTGTGATCCACTCAGAATGGGCCCGCGACCCACTTCTGGACCCCACCAGTTGGGAGCCACAGATGTAGTGACCCTTTACTTTGTTGCCAGTGGCTTTTTAGGCATGAAAAGCTTTTTTTTTTTTCAACCAGGGCATCACATCTTTCCCTGCTGGGATTAAGCCCCCTAATTAATTTTAAACCAAAATATGATCTTTTCCTAACTACAACCAAGTATGTGCTTAAATCTGAATACATGTTAACCACAACATTGGTGAAACATAAAATTTCAACAGAATTTGCTACATAATAACGTGCAAATGTAATGTATCCATGGTTTGCAGTGACACAATGCTAACATTTTTTGTAGTGACTGGGTTATGTAGTCTTGCGCTACAGAGGTCTGGTGAGATCCCTCACATTACATTACTTTTTCTTTTCGAAGCTGTAGTCTTCAGACCTAACTTACTGTATGTTGTTGGTGTCTTTTTTTTGTATACTTTAATTAATCCCCGAGGGGAAATTAAATTTTTTCACTCTGTTGTCAATTACACACAGGTCCGAACACACACATGCACCTATACATGCACTAAGTGGAGAGATGTCAGAGTGGGGCTGCCCATGAGAGGCGCTCTGAGCAGTTGGGGGATTCGGTGCCTTGCTCAAGGGCACCTCGGCAGTGCCCAGGAGGAACTGGCACCTCTCCAGCTACCATTCCACGCTCCATATTTTGGTCCGGACGGGGACTTGAACAGGTGACCCTCCGGTTGCCAACCCAAGTCCCTGTGGACCGCCCCTTTTGCATATCTGCGCCCAGGGGCCCACTCATAATCCACCCACAGCTGAAGGAGATGGTCCCACAGGATATTATACCTACAGTCCTCTCTCAGAGAAGATCTTGTGGACCTGTTGTAAGAATATAGGAAATGTAGAAGATCTTTATTGTCATTGCATGAGTACAAGGGCCTAGGTTTTGTTTCAACATTGGGGGGGGACACATGGGGTTTGTGGGGTCCTCTTCAAGGAAATTTTGAGTGTCAAACCCCTAATTTACTGCCTTTTAGTGAATTTTATGCACCAATTGATGATGGAAATGTCCTAAATATTGAGAGGGACATTTTTTTCCAAAGAAATCCATACATATGCACTAGTACACCAAGATTCCCACATTGATGCCATAGAAAAACAAGAAAAAACAAAACAAATAAGTTGAAATAATAGTAAAGTGGCAGAAAAAAATAACACTAGAAACAATATTGGGAATTATGAAAGTACTGGAAATAGGCCAGATGTGCAATGAAGCATTAAAACAAAAGCAGGGCAAACAAAAGCACACAATGTTAAAACATGTGTGAAAGTAGCCTATATGTTCATTCACAGCTGCTGTCACTGTGTTGTAATAAAATCAATTGTGCCTGACATAATGGGGACAGTCAGACATATTATAGGGGGCACCTAAAATAAAATCAAATAAAAATGTTAAACTATTAGTATTCTGTAGGAGCAATGGGAAAATCAACATCGTCATGAGGTCTACAAACACACCATTGGGCACCACAGGCACGTGCACTTGCAGTCCTTGTGAATATGCCAGAAATGTGAATATTCGCGTATGGAGGAACCAGTCTATATGATGGGACCCAGTCCATAGGCTTGTTTGTATAAAAAAAAGTCCCCTGCATGCGAGGAGTCGCCTGGAAATAATTTCTCATTGCTGATAGGTTGCTGAGCTACACCAGCCCCACTTGCGCATGGATTGGCCTACTGCTCTTTTTTCCCCAGTTTCTCATTGGCTTTTGGTAATAATAGTTGCCTGCCATCATTTGCCCGTGCAGTTTTCAATGAATATTGTATGTGGTCTCTGGCTCTGGTGCTGATCATTTGAATCAGCGGGTCGCGAGGAGGAAGGTATCCTGGATGAGCGCACCAGATGATGGAATTTCTCCCAGAGACAGCAGCTGCTCGACCAGGACTGTTTGCCTCGGAAATTAGATAAGAAGAGCAGAGCCAGGAGATCATACAGCGGGGAAGATGTTCTGCGCGAAGCTGAAGGAGCTGAAGATATCAGGAGAGTGTCCATTCTCCAGCAGCAGCAGCAGCGGCGGCAGCGCCAAAAATAATGAGCTCGGAGACTTTGAGGAGCGCTCAACTGACGCCGCGGATTTATTGCCTATATCTAAGGACGTGCACGGAAAAATAGGTGAGGATCTACCTCAGCAGAAGACAAGCAGAGCCAAAGTTAACCTGCATACACTTGGGGAGAGCATCCGCAAATTGGCATGTCCCGAGGTGAGTCAAAAATACATTTAATATTCAAATCATGCAACTACCACAGTGTATTTTGCAGAGATTTATGAAAAAAACACTGCAGTTGTCTCGTCGCGTGTCTGCCTTAACGCACAGACACCATGATCACTTGAGATTAAAACATGGTAACCCTGCTTTTTTTTATTTATTTATCTGTGGGCGCTCCTGTAATTAAAGCTGCTGTTCAGCAGACGATGACCTTTAACTCGCTGAACACTTTGTCATACAGTTTCAAAGGCTGCACACTGCCCTCCAACGAATGATGCGACTATCAGATCAAACCAGAGACTCGGAAAGGTAACACGTGTGTTTTTTTTAAATACAGCTGCCACCAGTAACAAGTACACTACTCCTGCTAGACTGCTACAATCATCACTACTGCTGCTGCAAATTATAGGCCTGTACTGAAGTGCCACAGCATGTATTCCAAATAATATGATGCTGAAATATTACAGTCTCATTTGGCCCTCTGTTTACCTCAATCTCTCAAAATGTATCTTGCTACTACTAGACTGATAGAAATGATGGTAACAAAAATAAGGTGTGACACAGGCTGCTGAGAAATCCCTGACGATGCTGATGAAAAACACATTTTTATAGCAAATGGCAAACCATTTCCCAAAAATGTCAAACAGTCACTGGTTGCATGTGAGAATTTGCAAGCTTTTTTTGGTCATATATGACAATAAGGTAATGTGACTTGGGCTGTTGGTCAAACAAACAATTGGAAGACATTGAAAGACTTATGCTTTCAGAAATTAAAACAGCCATTTTCAGTTTGTTTCCCCTTTGGTAATACAATGAGTCAAATAATCAAGAAAATGTTTGACAGATTAACTGAAAATCAAGATTATAGGTAGTTGCAATTCTAGTCTGATGTTGGGCAATATGCAGAAAATCAAACATCACGATATTGTATTTTTGCAATGATATTGTAGGCTTGACTACTGGTGCTTTAAAAAGTATTTACACAATGAGATTTTTGATAAATAATCATCACCAGTGTGGATGTAATGGCTAAGTGGGCAACGGCAAATAATAGAACAGCTAGAACAGTCTGATAAGTTCAGAAAATTACATCACTTTACTGTAATGCATCCTTTAAAACCAGGGAAAGACAACACTAACGATATTAAAATGTCCAAAAACTAAGATGACATCTAGTCTCACATCAAGATATCAATATAATATTGATATATTGCCATGCTTGGTCTAAGTTATTGAACCAAAGATGTGGTCCACTGAGTGGTTTATGTGTCTGACTTTTATATTTGTCGTCTCACAGTCCAATAACTTGCTGCACAGACTATCAGAGTTGCAGTGATGACACGGAGCATTTAGTGGAAATGATGAACATGTACTCAGCCAAAACAGGTAATGCCACATCTGAAGCATTTATACATTTATACTTTGAAATTCTGGGTGTTCTGGGTGAGTATTCTTCACCTGTTTCCCTTTTTCCGACAGCAATCCAGATGGAAGCGTTGAGAGTTGCTCTTGGCGAGGAGCTCTTCAACATGTGTTACGAGGAGGACGGACACATTTTGAGGGTAGTGGGGGGAGCTCTCCACGATTTCCTCAACAGCTTCAATGTCTTGTTGAAACAGAGCAGCACGCTGCCCAACCCGGACAGAGAGGATTGTGTAAACGAACCTTCGGTGCTCTGCTTAGACAAGGATGTGGGTCTGCTTACTGTCTATTTCTTCAACCCCCGCCCGACCACTGAGCTCTTCTTCCCTGGAGTCATTAAAGCTGCTGCCCGCCTGCTGTATCACACCACTGTGGATGTGTTGATGGACCCCCCCGGTGCTAAAGACAGCATCTTGCAGTCCAGCCCGCAGCCCAGTCTTCTGTACACAGTTGTAGTCAAGGATGCTAAAAGCCTGAGCCCCAGTCCGCTGCGGGCTACCTCAGCTGGGACCCTTCCTACCTCTCTGTTCTCTACCATCTTCCCTTTCCATCTGATCCTGGACCAAGACTTGGTTCTAGTGCAAATAGGACATGGGCTCAGGAAGAGACTGTTCAGGAAGGATGGACTCAGGCGTACTGCTACCTTCCAAGAACACTTCTCTATTGTCTCTCCCCAGATCAAATGTACCTTTCAAGGTATCCTGACCATGCTAAACACACAGTTTATCATTCGGATCAAGCATGGAGTCTCCATCGCAGACAACACAGGGAAGGTATGTGGGCCTATCTGGGAGATACGACTTGAAAAATGACATCACTGACTACTGAGGCGATAAAGGTCTTCCAGTCATTGTCTTGATAGTAAGATAGAGGGGAAAAATCATGTTATTTATAAGCAGTTGAGCTTATTAGTGTTGTACTTGGGTGCACTTGGCCTGAGGTAGAGATCAACATTATACCCCCAACGGAGATCAGAAGCAAATGTCAAACCATTTTATCCATCAAAGGCACAGCCATGCTTGTGCTATTTATGCGGGGGTGCACAGCAATTGGTCGCCATCACAAGAAAAAAAAAAAGTACCAGCGAGTACACATGGCAGTGGTGTTATAACATTCAACCAGAGGTGCTTCCACTTACTATAACACCAGTCTCTCAATGGTAGCTTTGCTGTTAGTAGCTACAGAGTCCAGTTAAAACAAGTAAAAATCAGCAAGTGTCTCAGTCTTTACCATCTGGGTATCATGATGTATCACTTCTACAAATTTCAAAATACTCCTGTAGCTGTATTTTTACCTTTAGCTATTGTTTTTTGCAGCTCATGACTCTGTGAGGCTATGATAAGAAAACCAAGTGATAAAAGTCAATATTGTTTGATCTTTAGCAGTTGAGGTGGTGGTGTCAGAATAATAAGGAAATGCATGTAGAAGGGCAGGAAGTATGTGCCTCAAAATAGAGTCTTTGGTTTTAATATTAAATCATTTAATATCTCCAGCTTTTACATGAGAAATTACAAGGTTTTTCTTTACTCATGTATTATTTCCACGTAACCTAATACAACAGTTCGTATGATGTCTAACGAATTAGTGCCCAACGTATTTGTGGCCCTACCTGTTAGGTGTAGGAAAATAATCATTGTTGGGTTTCGTCATGTTACATAGGTAAGGTTTAGGAAAAGAAATATGGTGATGACGTACATTAAAATAACTTAAAGTTTTCTTGGTTTCGACGGGGACACAAACACCAGTCTCCTGGGGGAAAGTCCTGTGATTGTCCACCACCCAACCTGCCTCCTTAGGCAGACCTTCACTCTTTATACTTCTCCCTTCTTTACTCCCATCAGCACATTTTTTTATATGACTGCAGCCTTCATGATGATGTGGGTTATGCCCTCCTGAGACCTAAACTTTTATTTGGTATGCTTATTCATTTTCGCCAAGGTATTTGGGATCAGGAGGAGCCAATAAGCATAAAAAAGTAAACATTTTCAAAGAAAATTAAGTTCCAATATCCTCAAGTGAGACTATAATAAAGTCCCAATGTCTTCAAATGAGTAATGAGCTTGATAGTTTTGCTAAAATTGGTCAGATATGTTGCCATATTGAACTACAAACATTATTAATCATAAGAAACAAGTTTAAACCATATAATGTGATCAGGTTTTGGACCTTGTCCACTTTTGTGTCATGATCAGTTGCAGACTGTCTTGGCAGAGACGGCTGCCATCTTGTTTTTACATGGATTAGTGTATTGTGGTCTTACTACCACTAGATGGCATAAAAAAAGTGTCCACGAACGAGGACAACAGGTCTATGTTAAGCAAAATGGAGTATAAGGTCAAGTAAATAAAAACCCAAAATGTGATGACCTCATATGAGGACACAGGGTCTCAGGAGGATACATGAATTCTGTGCACTGACAACAGCCTGATTATTATCATTTAAGTCAGTATTTCACTTTTGCGTGTTAACATTTGCTGTGATGATGGACTATATTTAACATGTTAGCCAGATGGATTATTAGCATGCTAATACTTCCAGCTTTGCTGTAGTCACAAAGCACAGTTGATGCTGGGGATGTTGTCAGTTTTGAAGGTATTAATTCATAAATCAAAGCACTGGACAAATTAAACTTTGGCCTTATAGTGGTGCTTAGTTAAAGGTCAGTTAATAAAGATGAATACCTGCACCAAATTTCATGGCAATCCATCCAAGAGTTGGTGAGACATTTCAGTTTGAACTCCAAATGTCAACCTCATGGTGGCTCTAGAGCAAATGTCTGAGGATCATCAAAGTCAGTTGGCTTCATCTTCTTGTGACCATGAATGTCTGAAAGCAAAATTTTATGGCAGTCCTTTCAATAGTTGTTGAGTTATTTTGACAGTGACTAGAAAAATGTGCTTGGATTAGATGTGTTTTTTTTGTCTGCTACACTAGAACATAAATAATCCTTTCAGTGTTGTTTATTGTTGTGGCTGACAGACAGCTGCATACAGCTGCGCTCTTATAAATACCACACAGATGACAAGTTTGCTTTTCTTTATGTCAAATGTTTAATTGTTTACATTTATCTTAAGGGAGTGTATTTATGTACACACTATATTTTACAAGTGCCACTGAGGAGGAAAAACATTATTTTTTTTTGTTTTACTGTGGGAAATTTATGCTTATAATAATAAGAACTAATACTACTAGTAAGAGACGTTTGCTCCGGGATGTAGCCAAGACAGTAATCCTAATTAATCTTTTAAAAACCAAAGTCATGGAGCTACAAGGACAGTTAGGCCCAATATTTACATGAAACTAACAAAGTTTACCCAATTCCACAAAAATGAACTTCTCTATTCATCTTATTTTTTCCTTTCAGCTCATGGACCTTAAAGGTCAGATGATCTATGTTTCAGAGTCCAATGCCATCTTGTTCTTGGGCTCACCATGTGTGGACAAGCTGGAGGAGCTGACAGGCCGCGGCCTCTACCTGTCAGACATCCCTATACATAACGCACTGCGTGATGTAGTGCTGGTTGGCGAACAGGCCAAAGCCCAGGACGGTTTGAAGAAGCGACTGGGAAAGGCCAAGGCAGCCTTGGAGCACGCTCACCAGGCACTGGAGGAGGAGAAGAAGAAGACAGTGGATCTTCTTTTCTCCATCTTCCCCGGCACTGTGGCTCAGCAGCTGTGGCAAGGCCAAACGGTGCAGGCCAAGAAGTTTGACCGGGTTACAATGCTCTTCTCTGACATTGTGGGTTTTACGGCTGTTTGCTCACGCTGTACCCCGATGCAAGTGATAACCATGCTCAGTGAGTTGTACACCAGGTTTGACCACCAGTGTGGAGAGCTTGATGTTTATAAGGTAGGTTAATGAAGGAATATCACATGGCAGGGAGTGCTGTTCGACTAAATATCAGCACAGCTGTGATTCAGTCATAGGCCAAAGATAATCACAGTCATACTGATATCTAGTACAACAGCACGACCTTAGGTGTGATATAGCTTTTATACAACAGTTCCTCAAGTATCATTTATACAGAATGTGAATGTACATCACACCATGCAGGACAGGGCTGCCATCTTGTGAGGTACATGCTCTGTTATCTCTATTTCCACTATGTATGCACTCAGTCCAAAACCTAGATAGTTTACAAGGTTTGGGTATGTAAGTGGAGGTAGCGCATTAGCAGGACTGCCAACTTTGGTCAGAGGGCCGGAGTGAGATTTTACCTTGTGACGTAATATTTGCTTGTGCGTGCGTGGTCATGAACATACGTGGACATGGTGGCACGTTTTGTTTTTTTACCTTAAAAGAGTTAATATGCACATGTGGCAAACAGAAGAGATGATATCTATAGGCCTAAGCCCCACATACGTCCATAGACACTCAATAGTTGTTTTACAGCACAGATCAAGGTAAATTTCATCAGTCTGATGGTAGTATTGATCATCTGCTTAAAAAATCCAACAATATGTCCTGTTTTGACAAAAAGAAAGATTTCAAGGGGGGGTTCTGGGGGTTCTCCCCCGAGAAAATTTTGAAAATTCACGCGGTGAAATCCTATTTTAATGCAATTTCATACAGAAATAGATACATTCAAGGACTTTCAATGACCTGTGTACATTTATGCATTTCTTTTCTTAAAGAAATTCAGCAGACTCATCTAACAAAAAGTTTTTTTCATCATAAGTGTGTTTTAGTTATTCTCACAAGATGGCGCCCCTCTCCAAAAAATTTAACACTGCGTGATGTCAGTCTTACATTCTGTATTCATTTAGAATAATTAGCAACATCAGATTTGGATTTGTTTGTTTATTTAAAAGATTTATTTGGTTCTGCCAGCACAAATAGCTGTGTAACTGGACTGGAAATAGACTGTTGCCAAGCAACACAAACATTCCTGCACACTGACTTGTTACATAGTGTAGGCTAGGTCTATACGTCATCGTAGGCTAGCTACTTTGTATGATCCTGCATTTGTTTTACGACACTGAAATTGAACTTACACCCTTGTAAATAGAATTTTATGCTAGATGTTTTTTGCTCAAATTAATTCACAGTCATTTTTCATCAAAATTTTTAAGAACTCTGGAGCCGGAATATTTAAAGAAATCAAAACATTTCAGATTTTATTCATTCATCAAACAGTTTGATTATATTTCCTGTAAATTTGACCCCCAGTGCTGCTGTGACACTGATGAGTACAATATGTAGTTGTGGTGGAGAATGATAAGCCTTTTTTGTGGCAGTCAAATCTTTTGATATTCTGATATCTAACTTAAGAAATCACCCTAAAACTCCTCAGATTTAGAAAAGCATTATAAAGCACATGACCTCAGTGTCCTCAATGGTACAGTAGCTATGGCCCTGTATGTACAGTAGCTCCCTAAAACCACATAAAACTGCCTTTAACTTTTCTAATGTAACTGTGGCTGCTGACGACACTGGAAAAAAATAAATGTATGTCTAAATGTTAAGAATTTATAATCTACAGTAGTTTACAGATAAAAAAAAACAGGTGCACTTTTCTGCCTTTTGACAAATAAGTATTTTAATACATCAGGTACTCCCATAGGGTGCATGGACTCAAATAATTTGCCTTCACATGATGAATTTTTTTAAGTAAAATAATACACCATTCCTTCACAGCTTCAAAAGACAGACTGAGACTATAGCTCAACCAGCTACACAAGTGTCTGCCAAAGGCTGCTAATCTACAGGGAGGTTGGATAATGTAATCAAAGTGTCACGGAAGCATAACAGAGAGAGCAACATGTTTGACAAATATCTCGTAAAACGCTAGGAAGTCAGAGGTTCCTTCAGGACCCTGTTTCCACTCCACATGTATGAGCCTAAAAATAGTTTCACTTTGTCTCTGCCACATAGCCGCTGAGTGCTCTCCGGTCCAGATTTACTCGTTCAAAGAAGAAGAAAGAAAAAACCTTGTGGACTTGTGTATAATATGACCAGGGATCAAGTACTATTACAATTTAAGTTTTATTACTCCTCAGTTTTCTGCCCTTTGTCTTCTGGGGCAAGATGGAGAGCACAAGTCAGACTGTGAAGAGATTTTGATGAATAGCCACTTCACATTCGCCATTTTGCTCAAGGTTTATTGTCAAATAACATCTGAAGTAGATTTTTAATAAAGTTGAAACTTTCGGGTTAAATGATTAGAGCTCTGTGTAGATTCCCTGATAAGGAAGAAAGGGAGGAGGCTGCACACACAGATGTTGCAGCCCTGTCCTCTGTCTCAGTTGCCAGGCTAGAAATCATTTTAATAATCCTCTACTGTATTCAGGTGGAGACCATAGGTGATGCGTACTGCGTAGCTGGTGGATTACACAAGGAGAGCGAGACTCACGCTGTCCAAATTGCACTCATGGCCTTAAAGATGATGGAGCTTTCAGACGAAGTTATGACGCCCACCGGAGAACCAATACAGGTGAGGGTCAAGTATTGATTCTTTCATTCAACTGGATGATGCAACTTCCTATTAATAATCTTCACTATCTACATAAGGCTGGCTCCAAACAGAGTAAATTCCCATAGACTCTCATGTTAAAATGCCCAACTTTACAGCCTGATACAAAAAAATGGTGTGGGTCTCGCTAATGTCAACATTTCCGACAACTGTATGGTTTTTATTTTTATTTTTATAACTTGCCAGTTTACATTTTATCAAAGCCCAAAGTTATGCATATTTTAAGTGCGGGGCTGCTTGGGTAATAGGCTGTCTGTGAGGTGTTGCCACAAATTGTGAGTCTCTTGCTCCTCCTCTCGTCCAAATATGGTCGCTCCAGTCTCCAAAAAACCAAGATGGCGATGGCCAAAATGCTGACCTTGAGGCTTCAAATGATAGTCCACAAACCAATGGGTGATGCCATGTATGCTATGCCTATTATTTATACAGTCTATGTTAAAACATTACTCCATAGCGCTACTAGAGGTCACCTTGAAAAGGCATTAACTTATTAGGCTCCTTCAAGATGAACCGCACCGTGCCGCCGGGAAAGTTGAAAGATCAGGCATCAGCAGTGAATGGCATTGACAAAAATCTGCAGTGAAGTCGGACAGTTTCCAGCAAAGATGCTCTATTTCTAGCAACCTTCAAAGAATTTACAAGAAGTCACAGAAATATTTTCCTGTTAGATCCATCTGCAGGCTACCTGCTGTTTGCAGACCGCATATTATTATTATCATCAACCACACAAGTTATGTTTACAGATTAAACAATGTGAGATTAATAGCGTACAATCTATTATTAAATATTTAATTTAAACAGAGTTTGAATTTCTACAAACTGTGGTGTTTTTGGTTGAAACTAAGAACCAGTCAGCTCTTTGGTCTAGGCAACAGGAAAGCGTTTCCCAACATGCCCTGGTTCTTGTAGTCAGTGGATAGCAACTGCAGCGCTTGGCTCTAAAAACTGCCTCTGGAGCTTGAGGTTTATGCCCACATGTGCATGACGTCAGAGCAAGCCGGGATGAAGTCGGACACAAATCTGACTGTAATGCATTGTGCGCTAATTTGGTGCAGGCCTGGTTCATCCCAAACTAGCCTATTTATTCGGGACTATTTTCAGTCACTGAATTTGTTCCCTAGCGAGTACTGTAGTTACACAACGTATCCTCATTCAACAGTTTGTACGATATCTAACCAATTAGTGCTCCACAAATGATGTTTCGTAGTTAAGGTATAGTTATGTAGTTCATGCAAATTTGCGCCCATTAAGTTTTGGCGAGTTAAGTTATTTTGGGTAAGTTCCATGAAGTTCCGTGGTTGGGTGTTTTTAGGTTTAGGTAAGTAAAGTTACATATTAGGTTCAGGAAGAGAAACTTGGTGACGACAATGACAGTGACACAATAACTGAATGTTGACTTGGACTCACACGGTCTCAAACACTGAATATCCCTGGGGAAAGTCCTGTGTTTGTTTGACCTATCCACCACCCCACCTCTCCTTAAGCAGACTTCCGCTCTGTATACTACTTCCTTCTTTTCTCCATTCAGCATATTGGTCACATTATTGCAGCCTTGTTGATTACGTGGGTTATGAAAGGATTCTAGTGCATTACTGTTCACAGATATATGTACGAGCAGTGCATGAAAACAGCCTGATAAAAGACGAGCAGGAGCCCGAATCATGTTGAATGTTGTGTTTTTCCTCAGATGCGTATCGGCCTCCACACTGGCTCAGTACTGGCTGGTGTCGTTGGGGTGAAAATGCCACGCTACTGCCTTTTCGGGAACAATGTCACACTGGCCAACAAGTTTGAATCCTGCAGCCAACCTGGGAAAATCAACATCAGCCCTACAACCCACAGGTGAAGTAACACAGCCAATCCAGGCTGCAAATTATTATTTTTTTCCCATTAGAATTACAATACTAACTTGTAAGTCTGTTCTAAAACATTTTGCTTAGTAAGTAAATTTCAGATGTTAGTACCATATGACATTTGTTTCCTGAACTGGTTGTGGAGGAGAAAAAGACAAACTTAAGTGCTCTAGACAGGAAACTTAACTTTTAGAGGAGCACTGTGTTTCCTCTTGTGTCAAATAATTTGCCACATTGTTTTTAGATTCATGTTTTATTTGTGCGCTCTTTGTCCCAGATTGCTGAAGGATCGGCCAGAGTTTGTCTTTGTTCCCAGGAGCAGACAGGAGCTTCCGGCCAACTTCCCAGAAGACATCCCTGGTGTTTGTTACTTTTTGGAGGCGTCCTTCAAAACTTCACAACTGCCTCTGAAATGAAGTCGAGCTGCTGCAGAGCCCAAAAAAACAGAATATGACAGAATATAAACGTATCCAGTGAACACAGTGCGAACACCTTGTGTATTTTGGTTCGGGTTGTTTAGATATTGATGATATTGTCAGTCAACTCTTGCAGCTGCTTAATAACAGACATGTCAGTTTGATGTCAAACATGAGTCTTGTTTCTGTACAATTTTCCATTTGTACAGTTGTAGCACAGAGAAATACTCACTTCCTTCATTTTTCTTCCAGAATGAGTCATCTCTGCAAATTATTATGATATAAAAAGTAGCTTTCTTGACTGTTTTGTTCATTTTAATACCTAAGGAGGTACGAAATACATAAAATGTGCTAAATGTGGCCAAAAAGGGCATATTGTTTTTTAAAAAGTAGCTGCTTCTGGTTTGATGTAAGGAGTTAAATATGTCATCTGCATAACATGATTCAGAAATCCATTTTGGATGTTGATCCTCAATGTGATGTTGCTAAACAGATTTGAAGATTATGTTCTGTAAATATGTGACTGGTCCATTCACATCTGTTCAAACTACCTGCTAAAAGCACCTTTGCCTATTGGTACGACAGAAGAAATGAAGACTGAAACAGAATTAGCTTTGTGTGTCTCAGTGGGAGATTTCAAAATTTGGAAGAGTTATTCAAATATTTAGGAGACATCCTGCCTTTTTAAACTTTAGATTCACTCCTCTAATCAATTTAAGTGATGCAGAGCAGATTCAGGTGCCTTATATGAAAATATACCTGCAGGATCACAGATATTTCACATTATTTTTACCTGCTTTTTTTCCTTTAGATATGGTTCAATATGAATTTACGTGTCAATAATTTCTTCCAGAGGTTTGTGGTTCCAGCTCAGTAAATGTTTGTAATGACATGTAACTTAGACTTCCATTTATGAGACATAAAGCATTTCAAGATTGCATTTTCCAAACATAAGTTATATACATTTATTTTTTACTTTTTTTCCCACTGTACACATTTATACTATATTTATTACATTTGGTTCATAGCACTCCTTTCCTATACAGTGGGAATATGACACAACAAGAATACAATGATTGTTCTACTATCCCTCATAATGATGTGCTTTAATCATTATTGTAATGTAGTCAATGCGCAATAAATATTGACATTAACATGCTCATGTGACTCTGTATATATTATATATAATATAATATATTCTGTGATATAAAGCGAGTTATCCACCAATCGGACGATCAGCTGTTCGGTCCCTGGCTCCTCCAGTTTGCATGTCGTAGTGTCCTTGGGCAAGACACTGAACCCCAAATTGCTTCCAATGGCTCTTCCATTACATCTGTTATTGGTTACTGAGTAGCAGGTAGCATCCTGTATGGTAGCCTCGTCCACCAGTGTGTGAATGGGTGAATGTGACATGTAGTTTAAAAACACTTTGAGTGGTCAGAAGACTAGAAAGGCTCCATACAAGTGCAGTCCATTTACCATTATGTTATGATGTGCAATAGTGGAAACTAACTAACTACATTCATACAAGTATATGTGCTTATATGTGTAGGCCAATTGCTATTTTCAGGTACTTGCACATTACTATGGCACAGTGATACTCAACTTTACAGAAAAAACAACAACAAAACATAAATAAATAAATGGATAAAAAAACAACATAGTACCAGCTATTTATAAAAGGTATGGTGTATTTGTGGTCATTCAACAACTCATAAAGCAAATAAAGTTGTTAGATTTTGCTCCCTTTTGACTTGCAAAAACATTAAACTGCTATTTAGATGTTAAAGCATCAATAATAGCAATGCAATAATAAAACAGCCCTATGGCTATGTATTTTAGCCTAATGTTCCCTTCTGAAATGAGTCTTTATGCATAATGAATAGGCCCACTTAGGTCTAGGTACATCAGGTGAGTATCCCTGCTTTAACACCTTTACTTTATGTTACGTTATGTCATACATCTACTTCACTACACTTTAAAACAGAACATTTTTTACTCTACTGATTATGTCAGCTGTAGCAAGAGATTTTACAAAAAAAAAAAAAAACGTGACCAGCTCATCATGTAGGCTTTAGTGTATTTTCTTAAAGCATATAGAGTTGTTTGACTTCTCTCCCTTTTGACTTACCACAACATTAAATTGCTATTTAGACATTAAAGCATCAATAATAGGAATGCAATCATAAAATAGATCCATGACTATGTATTTTAGCCTTCTATTCTCTTCTGAAAGGAGTCTATGCATAATGAATAGGTCTACTTTTACTTATCAGATTTACAAGTACATTTTGCTAACAAGACTTTTGTATTTTAACCATTTTACATTTAGTTTTACCAGCATTTTGAATGCAGGACTTGTATTTGTATTGCTGCTTACTCTTTCCTCAAAATGTTAAGTCATATCTTATCAGCTAGTTTTTTAAACGTTAGCCAAACAAATTACCTCTTAAAATGGCTGCTTTGCTTAAAGTTATTTCTGACATCTTTTGCTTATTTTTGTGTTACAGTACGCATTTATCATTAGTTGTAAAGTCCAGAGTGTAAAACATGATGTTAAATGTCAGAAACTGGGAAGCAGCCTGCGGTGATTTCAGATCCACCAGCAGCATCAGTTGGACAACGCAGCTGGCTTCTCATTGGTCAGCGACGGCCTACGTAGGACCTTCTCTGCTCTGCTATTGGACAGACTCCCTGTCAGTCAGTAGCTGAGAGGAAAAAGGAGGAATGGACGCAGAGACATCAGCATCTGTACCAAACGATGAAGGTTGAGTCAGATGCAACGGATATAGCATAAAATAAGGAAAGAGAAGAGCTGCTGTCACCATGGTATGTTTAATAGGATTGTACATATTGTTTTAATGCTGGTGAAGAGTCTGTTTGTCGCGCGACGTGCTGCAGCGTTAGCTTATTTGCATTTGACATTTCCTGTTAGACCGCTGTGTAGCTGTTACACAATAATTCCCTTATTACAGTGAACTGTTTATGTTAACTGCTCAACAGAATATACATGCGTATTTATTTTAAGTTTACAGTATGTTTAGAGCATATATTTTATAAAAACACGTACGTAGCAAGCTGTGTTTCAGACACATCGCCTGTTTTCATGCAATAATATTCACGTTGCTGCTGTTTTTTTTATTATAATCTTGCAGTATGGTTTTGTGAATCACGCCCTGGAGCTCCTCGTTTTAAGGAATTACGGGCCGGAAGTGTGGGAAGACATCAAGTGAGTTTGTGGATCGTGTGTTTACTATCCGGCCCTGTTGGTATCATAGGTTACACTGTGGACAGATACACCACAACAGGGCTATTGTACATGCAGCTCACCTTCAGCTGTCACACTGTCAGCTGGTAGAGACACCTGCCTTTACTGTAATCATTCACCTCACGTAAAGTTGGTAAATAGCACATTTAAATGAAGTTTTAGCAGGCTGGAATTCAAGCCAGAAAGTATTTGTTGCCAAAAAGCACTACAGCACTGCAAAAATACTCCTACATTCAAATTCTTACCATGAAAATATGCAAGTGCAGTTATCAAAATGTATCTAGTTGGCTATTTAAATTGAAACCACTCATTATGCAGACAAATTATGCCTGTGACTGTTATATTATTTTATTTTTTATAACTAATGCATTATGTGAGTAACATTTAAATGTTGCAGTGGGCCATAATAGGACTACTATCTATGGTTTCATATATTTTTGTGTAGTTTAATCGAAAAAACAAACCCTATAGGTTCATTTTTTAATGTACCTTCAAGATTTGGATGTGTTTGTTTTTAGAGAATGCAAGTTAACAAATAAGGATATACCTATCTAGCCTACACTTTTTGGGGTATGTTTAAGATTGTCACCAAGTAGTTTTTAATTTTACTTCTTAATTCCTATGTTTCTTTTTATAATGTTGATTGTTACACTAATTGGTGTTTGGTATTTAGTCTTTTAACTGCATGTGGGTAATGTGACTAATTGCAAACTCACAGCCACTCCTACTTAAGATGGCTTTTTTTTTTGTTACAACACTGTTTGCCTGATTAAGGTCTAGTCACTGAAACGTTGCAGCATTAAAATCATTGTTTTTGCAAGTTGGACAGTGTGTTGGAGTCTCTTCCACAAGTGTAGTTTAATCTAAAAAATATAATCATATAACAAAATGTCAATATGTTTTGTATGTTAAAAAAGTAACTACTAATTCTCGCTGTAAAATAAAAGAAATGGAGTAAAAGTACAGTTGTGTCCGCAGAAATGTGCAGTAGAACGTATGATCCATGGCAACGCCCCCCAGTACCTCAAAGAACTCCTCACCCCCCAGACCTCAGCACGCTCACTCCACTCCACCAACAGCCACAGACTTCTCCCCCCAAGGACTAAGAGCCGCACACTGGGAGATCGAGCCTTCTGCTCCTCTGCTCCTCGACTGTGGAACACCCTCCCAGAACACCTGAGGGTTCCACAGTCAACTGATTGTTTTAAAAAGGGCCTTAAAACGTACCTTTTTAAAAAATCTTTTAATCTGTAATTTTTGCTCGTGTTACTTTGATAACTGCTTTTAACTCTTGTTTTTACTTATTTTTTCTTTTCTTGCTGTTGTAGCACTTTGAGATTTTTCGTTAAATATAAAGTGCGTTACAAATAAAATTTATTATTATTATTATTATTATGAAGCACTCAAGCAAAGTACAACTACTTAGCAGGGCTGTAGCCAGAGTTTTAAATACTGGGTTGATGTCTCAGAGCCCCAGCATCTCCCAGAAAAAATGTAATAACACACCTAAAGTGAACTCTCAGATTTATTTTTAAGTATTTGCATTTTTGATATTTTATTTTTCAGTTAATGGCTTAGTTAAACTAACTTTTGTTCAGTCATTTTGATTTAGTAACTGTTATTTCCCAGCATGACTCCAAAAAACATGGTGGGTTTTAAATTAGTGTATTTAGCACAAGAAGTTGGAGAATTTTATCAATTCATTAAAGATGGAGTCAGCTATACTGGAGAAAGCTTGTGGATATTGAGCTCAACACCCAAACAAATACTCCCCTCCTGCCAGTGCTCCTTCAGAGGCCCAGTTTTACTGTCCCTCTTGCTCCCACTGCCGTTCTCCCCATACATCCATGGCCTTTCTCCTGACTTGTGCACAAGCACTAACGCCCCCTGTTGCTGATTGGCTGGAATAGTGTTGTGTGGGTCGTGCGAGCCACTTAGTCTGTTTGCCATTTACAGAGCCAGGGCTGAACACTGGATTTTTCTAAAGCGCACACAGACTGGACAGCTAGTAACTGGATTAGAATCGCTGACTGCACCTCTGAATAACAGTTAGTTGTGATGTTTGTCTGAAAAATTAAAAATCACCAAATTAAGAGATGTATTGTTTTTACTGGACAGTGCTGGTCTCTATCTACAACTATACACACAACATCCACCAATGCAGAATGTAAGCAATGTGGAAGCTGCTAAAAGCCCCAGATTCCCATAAGAATACAAAAGGAATAACCTCAGTGGCAGCTATGACCCTGCTTCAAAATGTAACCCTAAAAACACTCCTTTGTACATTTACCAATTTACTTATGATCCAACATTGTCAGGCTGTTTCTTAACCGCAATTTGCAAACCGATAAAGCCTTTATATCATATAGACAGAGTGTGTTAAAGCCCCATTCCAACATGTCAGTTTTTCGGCATGTTGAAATGTTTGGCTCAAACTGTCCTACATGTGACCCTGCCTCAAAAAAAAAAAAAGAGGAATAAGAAAAAAAAACACAGCAGCTGCTGCCTTGTGTAAATGTTTTCAAAGAAAGTACTCATTCTTCAGCCACCCAAAAAAGATCCCCTTTGTTATCCCTGCAAATGTAACTCACTGTTATTTAATGCACAATTTATCATTTTGCTGTGTTTCAGACCTTTGATGAGCTGAATCATTTAAAAATAACTTGTTGTTTTCTTTACGAAAGCTTTCAAGGCTTGGTATGTTTTTACAGCTGTTACACATTCTGATAAAATGGTGGCTGCTGCTCGGGCCTGTAAATCATGTCTGTTTTTTAAACAGTAGTAATCAGAACCTCATTAAGATATCTTAAAAAATTGTAAAAATTGGGTTGTAAAATGTATAAATAGCAACGTGCACTCTGAGCTTGGAGCTGTGCTTATCACTGGTGGACCTGCAGTAGGTCTAAACCTGATTATCTGTTCTTGTTCTAAAACCTCTTCAAAGAAATATGGAAAGTTTTTGTTACTGTAATATAAATCAAGACACCCACACTGTCTGGCCACAAATGAGATAAATAAGTTGTTATTGCATTACTCCTGTAAACAGAATTCCCTCTGTAATTTAAACAGTAGAAAAGCAATTTCAAGAAGGCAAAGCTGTTGGTTGCCTACAATGACTGTTTACTTCTGCTGTGACATCTGCTCCTGATTGATGGCTTCACTTTGTTTTCAGGAGGGAGGCTCAGCTTGATATTGAGGGTCAGTTCCTCGTGAGAATCATATATGAAGATGGCAAAACGTATGACCTTGTTGCTGCTGCAAGCAAAGTTCTCAGTAAGTGACAGTGTATGTGGTGTTTTATAGAATAATTAATAAGAATAAAAGAAAAGCTAAAATACTGATGAGATCCTGTCTGTTTTTCAGAGGTCGATGCAGGAGCCATCTTGCAGATGTTTGGGAAGATGTTTTTCGAATTTTGCCAGGAGTCGGGATATGACACCATCTTGCGGGTACTGGGATCAAATGTTCGTGAATTCCTGCAGGTAGGCTCTCTCTCTCCTCTCTCATTTTTCGATGTAGGGCAGCTGGATGGAAATGTTAACCAAACGTGTTTGTAAAATTGGAATGTTGTAAGACATTAATTTTACACATTAACATCCATTAACTCATTACCAGGAGCACTGCTCAGCCAGTAAAAACAGTTGTATAATGTCCTCTCTGGCTCCGAAGAAAATAACCCTGATGATGTCATGGTGAAGTCATCAGGGTCATCTTAGTTTTGGACATGAGACCTTTGTTGTGTCTCAATTGGGTACTTCTGTTAGTACGCGTACATGTGATACACTGCGTATACTAAGATAGCGTCCAAATTTTGACAGGGTGGTGTTGTTTTAACAGAAATGACGATCGAAATGAGGATGATCTGACAACTTAAATACCTCCGCTCAGTGCATTGCAACCAGATCAAGATTGGAAATTAGCATCAGCCACCAGCCAAATGCTGGTAAAATATGCAAGTGGCTGCTAGATATGCTTCACTCACCAGCCAAAAACAAAAATCTATTGGTGATCATTTAAGAGGCAGGCAGATTTTAAAATCCACCAGCCACAGTGGCAGGTGAACTTAATCATTCATTTCCAAACCTGAACCGTATGGAGCATTATCACCAACATTTGACAAACGATTGCCACTATATGTTGGCTGCATCTTCCTGTTTGCTCACTTGGTATCTTCTGTATTTATTTATTTATTTATTGTGTTAAGAATGATCATGCTTTCACGGCCTGCTTTTATATCTATGAATGTCTGTGGCTGATACTGGCTGACTTAGTTAAGCATCAGACCACAAATCTAACACTAAAATCTTACACAGTGAAGACGACATTTTAACATGCATAAACACCAAATGTAGCGACTGCAGGAAACAAACCTAGTTAAGTTGTCTGATACGCCAACGAAAAAATTCGCTTCCAAAAATACGTCAAAAAAATGTATTAATGAAAAGTAATCAAGTTATTGTAACGTGCACAAACTTATAATTAAGATGATCACAGGGAACAAAGAAAAGTGCGGTCAACAAAAAATCCGACGACCCACTCACCCTCTCACCACAGGTGAAGATGAGATGCACATATAGAATATGAGTGTCACCACCCATATCCATGTGACCCAACTCTCCCATTAACCGCAGTCACCAAAAAATAATAAATAATATTAATGATATCCCAAAACACTAACCAAAAACATATAACAATACAAAATATCAGCCATCTCAAAACTAAATTAATTCACGGCTCCTACACCAAACGTGACTTAAACTTACAGATTATATAGTGTACACCACAACACATATAACGTCACTGCCTGATGATAAAATGTGCCGCTGTCAGCTAGCCAGCAAGCTAATGCTAGCATTTGCATTATTTTTCTCAGTGCGAAATTATTACAATATTTTCCCAGTAAATAACCTGATTGCATATATTTGACAACAGTACATTGGTAGAGAGAAATACATATGTATATTTGTAAAGTGTGCTGGTGTTTACCACGGTTGTCGGCCGAGATTTTGAAAGTTTAAAGTGTGTTTGTAGTTCAGCCCCTTCTGCTACATAGTCAACATGGCGGCCATTAAAGGTGAAAGCACTTATGCACCCAAACGGAAAGGTATTCCATTTGACACACATCATTTGAAGTTTTCACAGAAAGCCTGCCTTCGTAACTGTGGCTGCCAAATTTTTTAATATGTAAACATTTACAGGGCAGAGAGGGTCATAGGAAAGATGCTATTGTGTTGCATTATGGGAATTGTAGGATCCAGTATTTCTGACCCATGCCAGGTATTAAACAACCACACTCCATTTTGGGGACCGTGATGTCTGTGGCGTCCTCGCTGCTGCTGTGTCAAGTGTTATCTCTTGTACAAGGATCTTTGTAGATTGCACAGCCCCACTGGTGATGTGGTCAAGGCCAAGGGGTCCACAAGGCCTCTCCAGTGCTTTCACACGCTGATCAAACGCTGCAGTTATTGCTCTTAGGTCCTCACACGCACATACTTGAGTTTCATACTGGAGACCTCGTGGCTCCGTTGATCAATCCTGCCAAGCAGGGCCGACACATCGATGCTACCAGATGTAACAGGTGGGAGATCAGCCAGATAGTATGATGCAAATCGTGGCATGTTTTCCTGCACTCATTTACAACTTTCAGGCATGCCTTGATGTTTTTTATATCCTTCTGAGGACCTTGTGCAAAACACAGTGTTGAGTCGTTTGCAGACAAACTTGAAAGAGAAGCTTCTTGGACTCCTCCATCCACTCAAAGGGGAAGATATGCGCGGCAAGCATTACAATTTCATCCTGACTTAGTGTCCTCATTTGCTAACAAGAAAGTTGAGAAATTCATCCTCCACAATCACTTTGCTATCAGCAGTTTTAAAAATCTCAGGCTTTGTACGTGAGCAAACTTTAATGCCAGCAGCTGTACGTGTTGCTGCATTCGCCATCTTGCCGGAAAAAAATTAAGGAGGTCTGCATCACGGTGGCGTGTAGTTACATTTCTAGGGAGGTGCATGTCACGCTACGGTGTAGGGTACAGCGTAGACTGTTCGTCGACGCAGAAGTATAAATCCTGCATTAGTGGCACGCCCATCAAGCCTCCTATGCTGGGAAGCGACGGGATCCCTGACCTTAAAAAAATGCAGCACTTTAAAGGCTCATTTCTGCTCCCTTCACCAACAAAAACAAATATGTTCATTTCAAACAGTGTCTCCATCGCTGCCCACTACATAGATGCACCCATTAGATGGCACTAGACAGACAAACACTTGTCTTTATCTGGACACATTTTCCCCACAAATACAACATGCTAATGTTTTTAGCACAAGTCTATGGTATTTTACATTGTAAAAAATAGCTTAGTGGCTAGCGGACATTTCCTCTACTTATAAAAAGCCAGGGACAACAGCAACATTTAATAATAATAATAATAATGACTTTATTAAGGACACACAGAGAGGTCCATAGCACACTACACAAAACAAACAATCATCTATGTACAAAAAATACAATATAATAAATATAATATATAAAAATATCTTTTAAAAAAAAGATAAGAAATACCCAGTACATCATTATACAAATTCATAAAAATGGGCAGAGTCCAAGAAACTTTACCCACAAACAAGCTGGAGTGCCAGTGGCCCCACAGTCTGGATGAAAATCTGACTGAGCTCAGCTCAGGGTCGGCCGAGGCCTGAATGACACTATTCTCTGAGACAGAGCGCTGCACATATATCGATATATCAGATTTCATATTAAACCAGGACAAGTAGGCACACCAACGCTTACAAACATTTGGCTGGCACTGCACCATTGTGGAAGTTTTAGAAACAGTCTCATGCCAGCATATTGCTCTTGCTATACGAGTGCCACAGGTGGGCAGTATATAGCGGAGTGCAAAATGCTCTAAAAAGAGCGATCTGCACATTTACTGAGCACATACTAAATTTGCGAGCAAGCACATTAGCTTGCACATACAACTTGTGACACTGTCTGTAGATATCTCTATCATCAGATAAATCACTGACAATGTAATGACCAAGATATTTAATCTCATGACAAACTTTAAGAGCAACACCAGATAAAAAGAATTCAGGAAATTCTAATTTTCCATCTTGTTTAATACATCTAACCTGCATCGACTGATGAGCAGACCAGTAAACACCAGTTCTAATTATCCATTTAGGGACCCCTCTATGATAGAATTTAATGAATAACTTCTCATGATTAGTGCGATCAAAAGCCTTAGAGGCATCTATAAAGCACATGAACACTGTGGAGTTCTGACAATTATATTTATCTTAAATTTCCCTTAAGGGAAAAATACACGTCAGTGCCGTGTTTACATTTGAAACCAAACTGGTTGTCAGTGGTAGTGATGTATTTTTCAAGCCTCTTCAGGAGGATTTTCTCCAACACTTTAGATATAATGCTTGCTAAGGCTATAGGCCTATAGTTTTCCATGCTATTTAGGGCTAATCCCAGTTCTCTTCCCTTAACCCTATGGGCCCGAACGACGCATAGTGCGTCTAAATTCACACCTGTTCTTCTCTATTGATTTTCTCCGCAACTGTTCATCATAGCGAGAAGCCACATATATCACGTGAAACAGCGGAACCTTAGCTTTCCTACTTGTCGGTAGTCTAATGTTTTCACAGCGAAAATAAACAATAAATTTACACTAAAATTATGTATAACAGAGCTTTCATACAGCTTTGTACACACATTACTGTTGGATGGATTACTCGCAAATGCAGAGAATGCACAGAAATGTCACACATATCACATGAAAGCACAGGACCAGAGCTTTCCGGTGATACCAAACACATCACTGTGCTGCCATCTCATCATGCTGTAAATACAGATCAAATGTCTACAAAATAAAAACCTGAAAAATTTCTTTACAATCCATTATACAGATCTTGTTATCAGTCACTTCATATAGTGAGGAATAATATTATTACTATTTTTCTATGATCTTAGATGTAAATATTGCATGTTTCCTTCAAATAAAACACATTTTTGACTTGTGAATGAGTCAATGGAATTTCTTGCAATAATGAAAAAATACTGGCAATCATGTCCGCCTGGCACAAACCACATGTTTTGGACAGCTGTGAAGTGACAGAATGTCCCAGCATCATGGTTCTCATATTGCCAGATTCCAGAGAGTCTCCCCTCTTCAGATATGGCAGAATATGTCTACTTCCAACTTGCTATGGTGAGATATATGTAAAAATTTAAAAATGTAGTCACACAGATTTTTTTTCATTGATATATAACTTAATATAAAATACAGGCACATAGAAGGACATGGAATGATGGCAAATCTGGATAGCCCAGATTGTTCTGAAAAAACCCAAAATATAGCATGTGTATGTAGCCTTTATAATGACTATGATATGAGCTTAAACGTAAAGGCAGGAAAAATACCCCAAAAGGGCCTAGGGCCCAAAGGGTTAAAGTCAGGATATCTCAGCCTCTGTTACTTTAGTTTTGAACCTTCTTTTTTGTCTTTTTTTCAGTGACTTATGTAAAATATTCAGCATCATCATCTAATTCATTATACCTCAGTCAGGTTTTAATTAGCTGTGCTCTAATTGGATGTTGCATATTTCATCTTTAATCTAAATTTTCAGAATTTGGACGCTCTACACGACCACCTGGGTACCATTTATCCTGGGATGAGGGCTCCCTCGTTCCGCTGCACTGATGCGGAGAAGGGGAACAATCTGATACTGCACTACTACTCAGAGAGAGAAGGCCTGCAAGACATTGTGATTGGCATCATTAAAACCGTCGCTCAACAAATCCATGGAACAGAGATAGAGATGAAGGTCTGCTTCACTGTTTTTGTCTGTTTCCTTTTTTGGACCCGCAGCTCTAATGGCTCACTCTGCTGCTGATGATGAATGAAGATGACTTTGTTTTTTTCCCTGTTCTGCTGTTAATTTATGATTCAGCGTTCAATGAAGCCTCATAGTGCCTGTAATGTTTTGTCTCAAAATACAATTGAAGAGGTTATAATGTGAAGATTGAACAGAAGAAAGCTCCAAAACACCCAAACGGAAACAGCACTGCATCTGCTGTTCAGCAGCGGGTTTTTGGCTATGTCTGTGAGTCAGAGGATATTTTTAGATCTAAGTTATAGAGTCTGGAGCTTGGGAGTCTTTCAGGAAGTTTTTTTTCTTCCGCAGTCTTATTTTAACTTTGTCAAACTGCGGATGAATTTAAATTGGCCATCGTCTGCACGTTTATTAGATAATTCATCCTGAGGAGAGATCCATATTTTAGATCTTGGCTCATTTACTCAACCACACTAATCAGCTTTTGCCCAAACTAGTATAAATATTATAAACTATCATTGGTATTTTTATTTGTCTGTTAATGTGAATCCCACAAATCACAGCCTGTGATCCGACCCAATAACTGCAGCATGTTGCTCTCCCAAGACTTCCCCTGCACTTTGGCTGGAGTTTTCTCTTCCGTTTCATAAGCGAGCGACATTTTCTCCCAAACCTAATCATATTCTACAGACAGGATAATATGTTTCAGCAATTGTGTGTGTAATGAAAGAACAGAAAATGGCAGACGCTCCAAATGTGACACCCAATTTCTGGAAATATTAGCCACTGTTGCTGTGGCAACAGGGTGCAGAGACAGCAGCTTGATGTCAGCATGCCGTATGCCCATCAACCCTCTGAATAACGTCAGTTTACACAGTCTTAATTCTATAATAACAGACTTTAGGTTGGTGATATCATTAATGGAATAATATTAATGACACTTAAATTGCGTGAGTGAAATATTAATTAAAAACATCTTATTGCTGTAACCTTGTGCCACAATATAGGCATGTTTAATATCATAGTAACCTAATTATGTCATCTTTGCAACAATAACATTGATATTTGATCAGTTATTTAACTCCTGCTGCAGATGATCCAACCGAAAAGCGAGGAGTGCGACCACATCAAGTTCCTGATCGAGGAGAAGGACTCGGAGGAAGAGGCGTTTTACGAGGACCTGGACGGCTTCGAGGAGAACGGCACACAGGAGACTCGGATCAGCCCGTACACGTTTTGCAAGGCCTTCCCATTCCACCTCATGTTCGACAAAGACCTGATGCTCACACAGTGCGGGAACGCCATTTATCGAGTCCTGCCTCAGGTGTGCCTTCACAGCCAATTATGTGAAAGTCTGTTTTACATGCAGCAAACACTGTTTCATCAAAGCAGCACTTGATTATGTTTTAGTGTGACTTGTAATTGTCTAAGTCCCTGTCTTAGTCCTGGACGCCCAGAGTGCAGCAGTAATTATATAGATAACAAAGCAATAACTTTTAATCTCATGTTACTTAAATACGCACATTTTATCTTATTCCCCAGCTCCAGCCTGGTACCTGTATCCTCCCTTCAGTGTTTTCTTTGGTCCGCCCTCACATTGACTTCAGCTTTCATGGCATCCTCTCCCACATCAACACCGTCTTCGTTCTGCGAAGCAAGGTAGATATGACATATGGTTTAGGTCCTGTCAGTGTTTATATTCGCCACTTTTCCAGGGAACAAAATGCACTAAAACAGACCTACACAGGACACACACACCTGCAGATCTGTACAACATGCAATAGTGATTTGAAGCCGTCTATATTATTGTGCTTAAGAATTTAACTGTGCAAAACACTGTAATATTTACACTGTACAATACTCTCTTATTTAATTCTTACCTGACCTACTCTTGCATTTATATTCAGCACATTTGTAGTATGATGCACATATTTGTACATATTTAATACATTTCTTATACAGCATATCTCTTTCTTATATTTTATATTTATATATATATTGTATTATGTTGTAGCATCATGCACATTTTTTGCATACTTCCTATTTCCATTTCTATTCTTATAACTTTGATTGTAAAAAGCGGTTTTGATTGTACCTGACAGAATGCATTTATAGTTTTATGAAGTATTACTGATAAGTGCACTGATGTTTTTAGCTGCTGCATAGCACACTCCTAATTCTAATCAAAATGTTGTCATGCAGGGATCATTGAGCGTGTAATCAATTAAAGAAACTGATATGTAGCATTTTCTGGCGTAGCTTCATGCATGAATCATAGAGTGCAAGGGTGTAAATGTCCTGATAAACTAGACATGCAAGATAGATATTTCTGGGAAAGTTGAGGAACTGAGAAACGACAGAAGAGAGAGGTGAAGCAAATCCCATTAATCAAATGGAAACTTGGAAGAGAAAATGCATCAGTGTTAAAATAACAGCTTCTGTGCCTTAAAGCAGATTGTACTCATTGTGAAGAGACTGGTCTCAATGCGCGACATTCCTGGGATGCTACTTAAAAGTTGATATTTTTTATATACACACATGATACATGTGCCACTAAAGGCACAAAAACATACAGATTTAAAAATAAAGAGTGTGCTGAACTGGTTCCCAGATTTGAAGCAGATTTAGGGAAGAACATATAATGCAATATTCATAAGTGTGATGTAATCCTGACAGGAGGGCCTGCTGAATGTGGAGACTGTAGAGAATGAGGACGAGCTGACGGGGGTGGAGATCAGCTGTCTGAGATTGAAAGGACAGATGATTTACTTGCCAGAGGCGGAGAACATCCTTTTTCTTTGCTCACCCAGGTAAACCCACAGTCTGTCCCGACAGAAGCACAGACTGAAAATACACACACCAAAAACCAGATTTTCTTTTACAATCTGAATGGGAACACACCAATTTCTGGCAAAAAAATAAAGTCCTGAAATTCCAATTCAAAGGTGCTGATTTTCTTTAAATGAATGCCATTGCTGCTCTGTTTTGACCCACAGAATTTAATGGCAACTCACAGACAGCCTGTCACTCAAGCGGCCCCGCCCTTAAATATGCTTTAAACCATAATAAAATGTAAATGGGTAAGATATTTAAAAATTAATCCCCTGTACAGTTAAACATGAGGGGTGAAATTAGCTTTTGATACCCAAAACCGTGTTTTGTACCAGGCTGTAAGCGTATTTATTTCTGCTATTTAGTCAAGCATTTTAATGTGGGGGTCTGGAGGGATGTACTTGGAGCCAGCCTCAAGTGGCCATTTGATGAACTGCACTTTTTGGCACTTCATCTTGGCTTTATTTTTCAGCCCCAGAGGTTGCCACTTGGTTATGAGCATGAACGTTACTGTGATGTTTCTTCTCACACTCTTTTTCATGTCCTATTCTGTTTGTGATGTGTAATAGAAACAAATGGTCTTTGGGCTTAAGACTTAAAGGATAACTTCGGTATTTTTCAACCTGGGCCCTATTTCCCCATGTGTATGTGTGCGTATGATTCATAGGTACAACTCGTTTTAAAATTGTTTCAGTATTGAGGGAGGCGGATGCAGCCGACAGCCGCAAGGTAGATATGGGGGCAAATGCGTCCCGTATAAGTTTGCACATTAAACATGCTTTTTTTCGCCACTGACCGGTTCAGATCGCCAGTGCTATCTCTGTAAATAGCATACTAAGCGTTTCCCTTACCCTTCACTTCTCCCGGCTGTGTGTGACGTCATCTCGCGATTGCATTATGGGAAACATCCTACATTTCCCATAATGCAATTTGTTAACATCTTCTGTTGGACCTTCCTGGCCTGTGAGATGCCTAAGCAAATCAAACTCCACATCCCCAGTTTGTGCAAGCTATCTTCTTTAAAAGTATTTTAAAGAAGATATCATCTTGTGATAAGCAAACTGATTGTTATGTTGAAAATTGGTGTAGTGCCCCTTTAATTTTTTTTTTTTTACAGCAATGGACTATAGTTTTTGCTATTGAGTAGTAGTCGTAATAATAATAATAATAGCAATACATTTTATTTGTAGAGTTCTTTTCATGGTACTCAAAGACTCAAAAAGACACCATATCAGGATAAATTTATTGTTGGTTTTCATCTATTAAAGGGATTTGTTGACAATAAGTTTTATCTTTAATGTCTGCAAGGAAATGATTGAGGAACTATAGGAAAAATGTCAAATAAAATCTGTTTTGCTTGCATTTCAGAAATGTAAATAATCTCAGAAAGGGCAATAAGAGTGTTTTTCATGCAGTTGCAGTCACACAATCAAACACTTAGCTCAATAGCTCAAAGGTTGCCTTTACAACCAAACATGTATGGATACATGATCAGAGAGAAAAATAACAGAGAAACAAAGAAAGCTGTGAGCTGGTAATTACACCTGATCTTCTGCTGTGACCTCCATTAGCCTCTGCGGCCCTTCTGTAACCAATCAGACATTTCTAGTGAAATATCGGATGCAGGACAGCGTGGCTCAAGAGGTCTTGTCCTCACAGATCGAAGACACTTTGCAGAGAACAAGAGTGGTGTTTTCACAAAAGGTTACAGCCTGACAGGACATAATGGGCTGAAACATAAAAGCATGCTTATTCACCTGAGCAGATAAGACTCATACAGCACAGTGTCTGGCCTCACCCTTATTAACAAGAGGAACATTTATCTGGAGACAGTGTGCTCGGCCCTGAGAGGATAATGTTGATCTCACTGGTGGTGGTTCATATTTTAGGTTCTGTTTATTTTTACTGATCCCTGAGATGAGCATGAGCAAGAAAAAAATGCAGTTTTCCTTCTGCCCACAGACACACATTAGATATATTCTGTCATTCGTCTGTGAAAATGACACTGTTACCACCAGCAGTAACCAACAAGTATCTCACTGCTTTCTCCTGTCTCTGTTTTTCTAGTGTTATGAACCTGGATGATCTTCTCACACTCTTTTTCATGTCCTATTCTGTTTGTGATGTGTAATAGAAACAAATGGTCTTTGGGCTTAAGACTTAAAGGATAACTTCGGTATTTTTCAACCTGGGCCCTATTTCCCCATGTGTATGTGTGCGTATGATTCATAGGTACAACTCGTTTTAAAATTGTTTCAGTATTGAGGGAGGCGGATGCAGCCGACAGCCGCAAGGTAGATATGGGGGCAAATGCGTCCCGTATAAGTTTGCACATTAAACATGCTTTTTTTCGCCACTGACCGGTTCAGATCGCCAGTGCTATCTCTGTAAATAGCATACTAAGCGTTTCCCTTACCCTTCACTTCTCCCGGCTGTGTGTGACGTCATCTCGCGATTGCATTATGGGAAACATCCTACATTTCCCATAATGCAATTTGTTAACATCTTCTGTTGGACCTTCCTGGCCTGTGAGATGCCTAAGCAAATCAAACTCCACATCCCCAGTTTGTGCAAGCTATCTTCTTTAAAAGTATTTTAAAGAAGATATCATCTTGTGATAAGCAAACTGATTATTATGTTGAAAATTGGTGTAGTGCCCCTTTAATTTTTTTTTTTTTACAGCAATGGACTATAGTTTTTGCTATTGAGTAGTAGTCGTAATAATAATAATAATAGCAATACATTTTATTTGTAGAGTTCTTTTCATGGTACTCAAAGACTCAAAAAGACACCATATCAGGATAAATTTATTGTTGGTTTTCATCTATTAAAGGGATTTGTTGACAATAAGTTTTATCTTTAATGTCTGCAAGGAAATGATTGAGGAACTATAGGAAAAATGTCAAATAAAATCTGTTTTGCTTGCATTTCAGAAATGTAAATAATCTCAGAAAGGGCAATAAGAGTGTTTTTCATGCAGTTGCAGTCACACAATCAAACACTTAGCTCAATAGCTCAAAGGTTGCCTTTACAACCAAACATGTATGGATACATGATCAGAGAGAAAAATAACAGAGAAACAAAGAAAGCTGTGAGCTGGTAATTACACCTGATCTTCTGCTGTGACCTCCATTAGCCTCTGCGGCCCTTCTGTAACCAATCAGACATTTCTAGTGAAATATCGGATGCAGGACAGCGTGGCTCAAGAGGTCTTGTCCTCACAGATCGAAGACACTTTGCAGAGAACAAGAGTGGTGTTTTCACAAAAGGTTACAGCCTGACAGGACATAATGGGCTGAAACATAAAAGCATGCTTATTCACCTGAGCAGATAAGACTCATACAGCACAGTGTCTGGCCTCACCCTTATTAACAAGAGGAACATTTATCTGGAGACAGTGTGCTCGGCCCTGAGAGGATAATGTTGATCTCACTGGTGGTGGTTCATATTTTAGGTTCTGTTTATTTTCACTGATCCCTGAGATGAGCATGAGCAAGAAAAAAATGCAGTTTTCCTTCTGCCCACAGACACACATTAGATATATTCTGTCATTCGTCTGTGAAAATGACACTGTTACCACCAGCAGTAACCAACAAGTATCTCACTGCTTTCTCCTGTCTCTGTTTTTCTAGTGTTATGAACCTGGATGATCTCACACGCAGAGGGCTTTACCTGAGCGACATCCCGCTACATGACGCCACACGTGACCTGGTACTGCTGGGCGAGCAGTTTCGTGAGGAGTACAAGTTGACTCAAGAGTTGGAAATCTTGACAGATCGTCTGCAGCACACACTCAGGGCCCTGGAGGACGAGAAGAAAAAGACGGACAGGTTAGACTCTTTTTCTCAGGTGTAAACTGCAGCTTCTCTGAGTCAATGGATTGCTTGAACTTCTCTTGTGTATGAAAAATTATAACCATACTTTTAATGTGTATTGTGTAAATAGTTTAAGAAATGATCCTCCAACCTGATAGATTTTCAAGTGACTCAACCCAAGCAATGTAAGAATTGCAAAAACACTTCAAGATACACTTAAACACCACTTTAACTACAACATTTTTACAATTGCTAATATGTAGGGTATGTCAAAGTTGAGCCATTTGAGCTTTTTGGCTTGTGACAAGGTCGACTTGTGAACCATTCAAGCAAAGAGTTATTTTTACCCTCTTAAATAGTTTAATTTAAATGTTTTTAGAGGCATAATGATGTAAAACTATAAATAATTTATCTAGTAAAAAGCAAAGTTTTGTATCAGAAAAATATATTTCTTCTTTTGTCCTGATTAGTTAATTATGTATGGACCCTTGAAGGTCCAGTGTGTAAGTTAGTTTACAATCAACCGAAACCAAGAATCATTGTGCTTTTGTTACCTTTTAATGAGGTGTTTATATCTACACAGGGTGGAGGTCCTCTTCCACGAGTCCGCCATGTTGTTTCTACAGTAGCCCAGAATGGACAAATCAATCACCTTCTCTAAACAGGGCAATTCGCTTTTTCATGGACGCCATTATAGTTCTCCTACATACATACCAAATTCCACTAAGGGCTCATTTATGCTCAACGTTAGATTCAGAGACGGGTGGGGCCTTCTGTCGGTATTCCGCGTTCATTTCATCTGTATTTACGCACGCTTTCTGAAAGCTTATGGATACAGACAAAATGAAGCAGCACCACTGGAGATCTTGGGGACAGTGTAGCATAGTTCAAGCGAGATATGACCGTAGGAGACGTTAAATAATGTCAGAACCAACAAATCAGTAATATATAATAATACATAGTGAAAAGAATTCTCCGTCCACATGTTGGGATGTATATAATGGGCGTACAGACCACTGTCATCTACCATGCTGTCTCTATTTAAAGGTAAAATATTACGACCTCCTCCACTGTCCCCTTGTTTGTTGTTGTGTAAAACTTTAGTGCCATTTATTGGCTGTATCTATGCTCATAAAGGAAGCGTGGAAGCATGAGGGCCGTGACCTTTACAACATTTGAAACAGACGTATCTATTTTTGTACATAAAGGGAGCATAAATGAGCCTTAAATCCTGCACACTTGACCTTTAGGTTTATATCGTGACTCCTTGGATGGGCTCGACCTCTAGGTTGGGAATCACTGCTTTAAGCAATAACCTCGGTATTTATAAACTTTTCCCTCAAGTAACTTAAAGAAAAATATTTATTACAGTCATAATTATGCGTAGTTGTTAACCCATTCTCACTCCCAACTCTTACAATACAACAGCTTGGTCAGCAGCCCTACGCTTCAAACTATGGCGTTCTAGGTACCTCTCTAAAGTCAGTTTTGGACATGTCAGTTAGCACTCATTACATGTCTTTTCAAAATAAACTTCGGTGTTCATAGATAACATTTTGGCACCAACTACTGATATGATATTGAGACCGTGATATGTCTTAGATTTTGGATGTCATGGTATTGTATGTGTTGTCTTTTTGTGGTTTTAAAAGGCTGTAATACAGTAAAGTGATGTAATTTACTGAACTTACCAGACCGTTGTAGCTCTATATTTAATTTTCTCCATATTGCCCAGCCCTAGTAGTTAGGTTTAGGAGAAGATTATAGTTTCAGTTAAACTACCGATGACTTTTGGGGTCACATGTGACATGAGCAGTGGTCTCCTGGGTGAAAGTCCTGTGTTTGTTTGACCTGCCCATCCACCCCAACCCCTTCCCTACTGTGCCAGTTCCTCTGAGCTTCAAATATTGCTGTGGATGGGTTTATATTGGACTTCGTTGAAAGTCCATTGCACACAAACACTAAAGGGTGTTTTGTGATCTGTATCAGACACCAAGGGCCACTGACGAAGCTGCAGTATTTAACGACCTGGAAATAAGAACAGGCTGTAAACCAAAGCCCTGTGATTATCTGTAGGTTGTGAGTCATCCTCAAGCTCACTGCAATAACAGTGCTGTCGTTCTTATTTCATCTTCCTTTGTTGGAAAAATAAGTGGCACAGATTGTTCATTAGTCCGTCTTTTAGGGAGATAAAAGAGCAGTCTCTTTAAGTATTCCCTTTCAGGGATGGACTGAGACAAGAAACAGCAGGGCACTAACAGGTGTCACTCCCATGCAGTTTTGTGTTGAGGCTACATGACAGTAAGACCACCTAAGGTCAGAATCTATTGTGATACTCAAGTTGAGGTTCGCCTATGTTGCTCTTCAGTTCCTGTTATGGTGAAGACAGTTGGTTTTGACTCTGGCTTTCAGAAAAGGGCCTGTCATAGTAATTTGGCACAGCAGTGGGTGACAGCTGAAGAGGAGCACGGAGGTGGAGCGTGGTCTTTATTAAGACTGTAGAAGCCCTATCTTCGTATAGGAATAGACTTTCACTCTCCCTCTCGGATCCCTATATTATTATTCTCGCCATTCTCCAGTCTCACGGCGCCTTGGGCCTCGAAACATTGATAAGAATTTATGGCTCCTCTCTAAATATTTAAGAGAACTGCTGCTGCGCTGTCTGCCTGTTTTCTGATAATGAAAACATACATTTATGCTGCTTTACTTACTGAGAGAGAAACACTTGAATGTGGATTGTGATAAGATGTTACAGAGAAATGCACACTCTCATCTCTCAGGTGAATGTACTCTACTTCTATGTATAGATTTTTGTGTGGTGACCATCATCTGCTCTATATGTATCATGTGTCCTCAAAATATGACGCATCATAGAAGGTGTTTTGCTTTTAACAGGCAGCCATGATCTAACCAGTTACCATAGAAACACCACCCTCCCATCTCGGAGCAGCTTGCATAGCAAAATGGCCAAAAGGTGGTGGGTGAGCACATAAAATGCTGATCCAAAAGGATGGACTTCAGTCTGGCAGCCCAAGCCCATTACTCCGCCGCTCGAGTGCACCATAAATACACCTCGCTCAAAATGCTCATTTCTCTTCTTCCCTGCTAGATTGCTCTATTCCGTTCTGCCGCCATCTGTTGCCAACGAACTGCGACACAAACGGCCCGTCCCAGCTAAACGCTACGACAACGTGACCATCCTCTTCAGTGGCATCGTGGGATTCAATGCCTTCTGCAGCAAGCACGCCTCAGCTGAGGGTGCCATCAAGATAGTCAACCTGCTCAACGATGTTTACACGCGTTTTGACATCTTGACAGACTCTCGGAACAACCCTTATGTATACAAGGTTGGAAGCAAGAATCTTACCATGACACTACATCATGCATGTGTGTACATTTCTCCCAGTAAAGAAATAAGAGGAGAAGGATCTATGTTGTAAGCTATAATAATCAAAGTGTAAAAATAAATCAAGTCTGCTATCTAAAACTGAGAATTTGAGGGGTTGTAACTCCAATATTCTGTGCTGCTTCCTCAGCTTAAATGCACGGGGGAAGCACACCGACCCTCCTGGTGAATAATGTTACGCAATTATGCACATACAAGTCAGTGAGAGAGTATTTATATCAGTTGACTTGAGTTTTTCACCATAAGAAGAATAGTACTAACTTCTAAACACGGTGTAGTTTTACAGAGGGACTGCGCCATTTTATAGGCCTCGCGCAGCAGATTTACACTCCAGGCTTTCAGACAAGAATGCACTTTAAGAAGTCAAACAGACCTCGGCACTTCCAGGGGATCGGCTTCAGGCACTGGGTCACCAAAAGAAGTAATATTTACTCTACGAGCTGAATGGCTAGGTGGTCCGAGGGTTTTAGCGGGGCTCAAAGAGGCCCTGAATGTCTTGAAGCTGATGTAAGTGTTTAAGTGTTTATTCCAGGGTGTTTTAGTTTATTTCTTGCTGCGCTGTGCATTCAAAGAACCTCGATGCAGCGCAGCGGGAGCAGATGATTTTACAAGGACCAAAAGTGAAGCGAAGCAAAAATAGGTTGTTATATAATTCACATGAAGGATGACAAAGTTTGTCTTTATACAGGTGGAAACGGTGGGTGATAAGTACATGACAGTGAGCGGCCTGCCAGAGCCGTGCACACACCACGCCAAGTCGATCTGCCACCTCGCTCTTGATATGCTGGAGATTGCCGGACAAGTTAAGGTGGATGATCTACCAGTGCAGGTGTGATAAAACTCTTAGCTTCAGAAATGTTTTCTCTATAATAAGGCTGTTTAATGATACTTGTATATATTGTACACATGCTAAGCTACACATACCAAATGGGTTTTATACATATATATATGTATAGTATATTTTTTCATTTCTATAATGTATGATTCTATATAATTATCTAATATAATTGTAGACTTACATTTTAGTCACAAAAATCTTTAGGTCAATTTTTTTAGATTTGCAGATTTTTGTGTGTTTGTGTGTGCATGAATGCCAGTGAGCAGTACTTCTGGATTTTTCCTACCTCCCTGTGTACTGTGTGTCTTTGTTGTGATTCTCAGACTGTTTTCCTTCACACATTTAATTTTTTTAGCAGTTTGTTTTTAGCAATGCATCTGTTATTTTGGCACAGGCATTTCGAAGCTCAGTTTTCTAATACTGCTCTGAATATTAATATTCTGATTGTAAGACCTGACGGATACTACCAACTGGCATCCAACCTAATACGACCAACGCTTTACCCTCGAGGACATCTTGATTGATTTCAGCGTAATTTTATCTGTGCGTGTGGACATATTTCCGCGCTGAAGTAATGCACAGTGAAAAGTTGGATAAAAAACAGCAGACTTTTGTTTAACTGACTGCTGAAGATTGTTATTGTATCAATGACTGTTGAGACTTAACTTTGGAAAATCATGTCTGGTTAACAAAAGGCTGTTTATTTTGGGACATGGCACCGGCAGAAGAGGAGTCCGGTTTAGTAGCAGAAACAGACTCAAATCATCTCACGATCCCGTGTCTAAAAATAGATTCTCATTTGTCTCAGACACTCTCAGAGTGTTCATGCTCCGAAGACAACAAGCGCTGAAGTGCCTGCAAGTTCAAGTGTAAATATTAGTCTGTAGATTGCCTGGGGCTACTTTTGGAGTGGCTAGTTTATTGCAAATGTAAAAAAAAAAAAAAAAAATTATATATATACACATCTAATTTGATGCACTGAGTGATTTCTGGCACAGTAAACCTTATATTCGCCCACCAAATGTTGCACCTTTTCAGTCGATAGCTTTAAGAATTTGTGCCAGTGATCTAAGACAAGCATTCAGCTGCTTGCATATATTTTTTTTATCTCTCTCTCTGTTACCTCCTTGCTTCACTCAGCATTTGAACGGGTGTAATTAAATGCTATAGTAGGTTTTCTCACACTCAAACTGTGCATTTTTTGTCAGTAGATAAATCACTTGCTGCTTAAAGTAATGAGTTTACCACAGATAACTAACAATCAGGGCTGTGTTTATTTTATCTAAATATTTAAGCTTGTTTTTGCCAGTATTTGACAAGAAATAGAGATAAATGTGGCATATTTATTAACTTAACTTAAATTATAACACATGGTGGAATCACAGTAGATAGCATGAAGACTCTCCCTTTTCATTGTCCTTTCTTTCCAGATTACTATTGGGATCCACACAGGAGAGGTGGTGACTGGTGTGATTGGTCAGAGGATGCCCAGATACTGCCTCTTTGGAAATACAGTCAACCTCACGAGTCGTACAGAAACAACTGGTGAAAAGGGTAAAATAAATGTCTCAGAATATACTTACCGGTGAGTAAAAACACCTCCTTATTTCATATCAGTGGCATGTTTTGAATTTTATCACTGTCTTTAAAGAAATTAGCTTTGCATCTGGGTTAAACTGCATTAAAATGGATTTGTAATGTAAGATATACAAGTAGTAGACATGGTTAGGTTGTCTCAGCCATACTAGACATTTAGACCAGAATGTGCAGGATGAGGACTGAGAGAATCATAAAAGACCTCAGTCACCCAAACAACAGACTCTTCTTCTGTCTGCTGCACTTAAGGAGGCACTGCCGCTGTCTCAAGGCCAAAACAGAGAGGATAAGGAGTAGTTTCCTCCCTCAGGCTGTCAGGTCCTGAAACTGTTACAGGGTCCTGACTAACTTCTTTTACAGTGGTTACACTGCACACTTATCGTTTAGGTTTAGGATTAGGCATTTTACAGGGGACAGGGGAGACAGGCGGTGGAGCAGTTACCTCTGCCAGTAATGTTGGGTCTGGGCTTGGCCTCTCAGGGCTGGGGCAGGTGTAACGGCCACTTGACAAAAAAAAACAGTTCATATTGATTACCAGTACAGTATGTTTTAAGGTTGTCTCTCAAAAAGTAGTCCAGGGTGCACGTTTACACCATAGAATGTAAAAATAATGGACGCAGCCACTGGAACATCACCCATTGGTGTATGGACACCAGTTTTGAAGCCTCGAGTTTGGCCGTCACCATCTTGGTTTTTTTTTTGGAGCCAGAAGTGACCATATTTTGGTGAGAGGCTAGCACTGTGGAGGAGTGAGAGGTGGATCTGACTGAGAAGACGAGGTCACAATTGGGAGGCAGCCTATCACTCAAAGCAGCACGATCATAATTATGTGTAACTTTAAGCCTTAATAAACGTAAAAATAAATGTGAATGAGATAGTAAAAAAAAAAAAAAAAATCTACTCCCAAACATTTGACACAAAGGCACGAATGGGGGAAATTAGCTATAGAGACAAAACTCGTTTTTCGTACCAGGCTGTAAACATGTTTGTTTCTGCTGTAAAGTTGGGCATTTTAGCATGGGGGTCTATGGGGACTGACAGGCTTCTGGAGCCAGCCTCAAGTGGTCGTTCAAAGAACTGCAGTTTCTGTGTTGACTTCAATTTTCAGCCCGGGAGTTTGCAGCTTGGTTCACACATACACACATGCCTTTTCTTTTTTTTCTCCATTTGCAGTCAGCAAAGAAAATAACAAGGCTGAGCCAATCAGAGGCAGAGTAGGGCAGGTCTTCGCAGAATGCATGTCGGGGAAAAAATATGCTACACACAGACACACAGAGACAGACCTGCTACATAGCAGGTGCACCAGTGCGTCTTCTGAAAATGTTAAGTCACCATTGACAGATTTTGTTATTGCACGTGCAACCAAAATGGTCGCGCTCTGGACCCCTGGCCTGTCCAACTCATTACACATAATGCATACTATTATAATTCATCCACCTGCCACACAGTGCCTACAGTATGTGTCATGGTTATATCACTGCTTTTCTCTAAAACCTCAAAATCTCAAGGCACACCTGTATTTATATCTGTGCACAATAGCCTATATGAGGTGTGTTATATCTCTTATCATGACATAAATGTTTGTTTTTATTTACTAATATCAAATAACAATTGACAACCAACTATTACTCATGAAATATTTAACAAAATGATTCAAGAATACAATTTAAACTTTTTAAAATGACATCAAAGCACCAATAAGACACCCATTTAAATGGAAATAATGAAAGCTAATGTAAGATAAAATGATGCGTCACACACTTATAATTCCCACACGTAATTGGCGACAAATAGGTTCCCCATAAAGGTTTTTTTTTTTTTATTAAATTAAATCAGATTAATTACATTTTTTAGGTAGTGTTTGCCTCTTTATTAGGGAATGAGTGCACTCAACATAATGATACAGTCAATTAAAAAGTCTTTAAAGTTTTTGTAAAGGCCGAATATTACAATAATAATGTGTGGTTATAACAAAATCCCACCTCACACCTGGATTTGCATCATGACACACCATTTAAGAACCACTGCTCCAAAACTTGCTTTTGTAAACAATTATATTTTGTATATACTGCTCTATTTTATTCTGTTTGCTAGTTCCTTTTTTGAGCTGGGCACAAAAGCATCTCACGTTTGTACGTGACAAACATCCATTTCCATTTCAAACATCAATTTTAAAACATAAACCAGTAGCTATGTTTTGGTCTATGGATTTATGTGTTAGTAAAAGTAGGATACAGAATGCCCCTGGACCATACGGCACGAGTGATTTATGATGGCGCTGACGTTGTATTTCAGGTGTTTGCAGTCTGCTGAGAACGCTGACCCTCAGTTTAATCTGGAGTACCGGGGCCCCGTAACCATGAAAGGAAAGAAGGAACCGATGAAGGTGTGGTTTCTGTCCAGGAATCCCACGGACACAGAGTCCACCACTGCTAGTTAAAGCTCAGCAGATTGGATTCGACACTACAACACCATGAGTGTCATCTACTGTAACAGGAGCTGCAGTGTGGTACTGTGTAGTCAGAATCTCTTACACTCATTTTGAGGCAGGGGAGAGATGGATCAGCTGAAATAAAGAAATGATTAACTATCTACAGACATACAGATATTTTTAATATGATAATCCACAGCTGTTTCAACGTGAATTTAAACCTGTGCCATTGCTCTCCCTGCTTGTTTTTTTTTTTGTGACCTCAGTATATATTTTTTAGCGTAGACACAATAGTGAAGTGTTCCATGAATAGTAGAGGTTAGTGATAATCAAGTTTGATACATTTTTGGACAAAATATTCTCACATTGTTATTGTACATACAAATCATTAACAGTTTTGATAAGCAAAACATTTTCCATCTATCTTCAATATTTTTAGTTGCTAATTTTGTCATACTGCATTTGTTCTATATTGAGAATTTAAAGTCTATTAAATCAAATAAATGAGTGTAAAATAAATATATATATACACACACACACACACACACACACACACACATACTTAAGCTTGTGCCAAACAATACTGTCACTATTTTAAGGATCCATATATTTGCTGTGAGAGTTTTACACTGAGTATGTTACACTGGCACCACGATCATAAGAAGAAATAAGAATTTAGATATAATAGCTGTTATATTTATATAGATTTATATCACCGTGTTCACCACTTCTTTCTATCTAGAGTCATATATTACACGTCAAAGTAGTATTTCATGTTGATTTATTTTTAAAAAAGCCACAAATGGTACACGTTGAACCTGTATCATCACCAACTGTTCACTTACTTATTAAAATAGATATTTAAAAATGAGCACTGTACACTACTTTGACAAATTGATTGCACCTCTTTGCTCACTTTTTGTCTGCTTCTGTGAAATAATATTCACATTTTCAGTTCTACTCAATGTTAAGATAGTCTTAAAGATATTTATATTTATTGTTAACACCATATTATATGTTTTTTCTCATATGAATACGTAAAGTAAACTCTATTATGGATGACACTACGTTTTGTGCCTCTTTAAGTTAAACTATGTACTGTATGTGTTGGATTCATTTCACATGAATACATGTACCACTCTTTTTTTTAACCTTATATTTCCAAAGTCCTTCAGCACATTATGCCCTAGAAAACAATATTTTCCAACCATGCCGCTTCCTGTATTAGAAACAAACAGGTGCCTCTTGTACTGTATGAGTGCATTGATTGTTTTACTTTAACAATGTTTCTGTCGAGAGGTAACTAATAAATACTATTCTAAAGAAGTGTTGATTTCATGATATTGCCTTATCGATCTGCTCATTGTGGCTCTTGTTAAGTCTAAATTTAACAGATGCATTGTCTTTACTTTGACTAAAAATAGAGTTGTAAAATCAGCAACATCAGTGCAAATATCTGATCATATGCAGTAGATTTTTTTGTAAAGAGCGCACTCTAGTGGTCATGCAGAAGATAACAACCTACTTCTGATTATTTAAAAATGGGGTCACCACAAAGTTGGTGCAAACTTGTTTAAGTTATGACAAACCATTTAATGCATAAAAGATGTGAGGTGTTATTACAAAGTATCCCACACTGTCATTTGCCCATGTCTGTGATCTGATGTTTTCATCTTTAAGATAACTGATGCAACTGCTCACTTTAATTAACTCTCTTGTCCTTTTACATTCATGTTTAGAGTAGATAGGACTTTGAACTTGATGCGTAAAAAACAAACTGGTGCATAAAAATAGCCAAGATGCAGGAAACGAAGAGTCTGACACTCCAGATCTCCTGGTGGAGGACCCTCAGACCCCCTTTTGATTACTTTCCTCCAAGCATGGGGCCACTGTGAAGGTGTCCTTTACTTTTACACACTGAAGGTATGTATAAGTTATAATACATGGTTATTGGATGGACACTTCCTTTCTGACCTTGCATGTTCAATTCCATGGTTGTGTGAAGGAGTGTGCAGATTTAGAGTCAAAACACTGATTTTCAGGTGTGAAAGTAATTTCTGGGACCAAGTCTATATTTTGATTAGTACTGATAGTGTTGAAATTAGAATTATATAACTTAGAAAAAAGAAGAGAGTGGTCTCTTTGGTAAAATGTGAGGTATTTCATCTTTGCTGACTTTAAACTACCATGCTGCTACAGCTTGCTTAACACTGGATGACAGAGGTGGGGATGGTTGTAACACCTCTCATGAAAGTGTTACAACTAACCTTAATGACAACTAAACACAGTTTATCTATCTGTCTCACACAGGAAAGAAAACCTGATAGGGGTGTGCTTGTACATGTACTAAAATCAGCATCAGATGAGGTGAGGCAGATGAGTCAGGTTAGACAGTGACGTCTCTCCCCAAATAATACTCAATCTGCCATGGACACTGAGCAGATGAGAGTACAAATCCTCAGAGGAAGAGGACCAACAAAGCTGCCCTGTGTGGGCGATCACAGCAGTCAAAATGTCTTCAATGCACAGCAAGAGAATGACTTGACCAGTTACTTAACTGAGGCAGCAGATATTTTGGACTCACTGCCACGTGAGGTACAAAGCATCTGATGAGTGCACATGAGCCAGTTACACCTTTGTAAAAAGTTGGAAACATTGCTATTTGTAGTAAACAAATAAGGGTACTGTGTGTCAATATTTGAGAGCTCTAACAAAAATTCAGCAAGTTATAGGTGCTGAGACAAAAAGTGTTTAGTCTCCCCTAGACGAATATAGGGCTACCAAGAGTACCCCGTCAGTCGTGCCACGGAAACAGTGAAGGAGAAAGGATAGGAGCGGGGAATGTTTGGTGTGTTTGTGGACTCATCATGTGCTACTTTCTTCTGGCTGGTTATCGGCAGGCAGTCAACAGCAACGTTACCTAGCTAGTTGAATTTGTGTGGGACAGCAGACCAATGTGTAGTTTGCTAGCTTGAGTCTGAGTCACATGTCCCAGTCAGCCATTGCCCTCACACTGTACACAAATGCACATTTATTTACCAGGATTTACAAACCGTGACCCTTTGAACCATGGCATAACCTTGAGTCAGGGGCCTCAAACATACAGAACTGGCCAAATCCTTCTTTCTCTCAAACTTAGACAAAACTCAGATTAATTGGTAAAACTAGGCAGTGCTGATCAAATATAAACCAACATTCTGATACTACTGATACTATTGCCTGTTTCTCACCTTAAATGTCGTCAAAAAATATTTTAGTGTACTGTTTGGCTGTAATACAAGAAAGAAGTGGGCACCATGCTGTTTCCTGTACTGGAAAACTGAGGCTGAGAGAGTTTTGCCTATATCTCGCCTAAAAGGGTTTCAGAACTGTTTCATAAACATATTTTAGCTTACCTCAATTCCAGATTGTTTTTGTTACCAGCCGGCCACCATATTGTTTCTGTGGAAACAGTCACACATGCATTACATCACCCACCAGCGGGAGCATTTATTGGTCAGGTGTGACCCAGTGCATTGTGGTAGTTGTAGGGGTTTTTTGCCTCTTGAGCTAAAGTGACTGCTGTGAAAAGGGCTTTGTGGTATGCATGAATAATATTGTTATTAACTTTATTTATCCAGGCAGGTTTTGTTGGGAGATATGCTTTTTTTCTTGAAGGCCCTGTTCATATTCAGACAGTTAAAGTTTGCAGTTTTTTGTCAGGCTGGGCACAGGTTGATAAATTGGATCAACTCTGAAATGTAACCTGGAGCCTGGCCATGAAGAGCTGTAAAAGTACTCATCAGATATTAAAAATGAAGTCAAAAACAAATGTGTTGCGATGCAAAAAGTTATCAATTCAACCACAATTTGATTTTATGGCAACAGAGCATCTACTTAAAAGCAGTTAGCTGTTAAGGGCCTTGCTCAAGAGCCCCCCAGTGTTGGTAAGAAGGTGGACGCACCTCTTTTTCAGCCCCCCATCGTGATTTATCCAGCTAGTTCAAGCCTGCTTCAGATCTTCTAGCCCCCAAACCCTTATGCTTAGATGGATGCTACAAAAAAACCTTCACAATTTGACTGTAGGATCAGCTTTCACAGACATACAGCACCAACTAAAACAGACTTTGAGCCACTGCAGCGACAGCCTCTCCAATTTGCGTGTAATGTTACACCTGATACTACAACTAGCATAAAACATTGTGGTGTATCATTTTGTTAAAGATTAGCTTCAATAAGGCCCAATCTAGTATAGTGTGTCTTAAGATCACCTGTTAAATTTCATCACTACAGTCATGGTAGAAAGGTCTTTTGTCTGATAAGAGGCAGATTCATTGAGGGGAAAGTGAAGGTCAGGCAAAGGTCTCTTGAGCCACATAGTAAGATGAGAGGACACGCAGATAAGAGAGCTGGCATGTTTTATTTATCCCTTTGTGATACTTGGCATGGGTGTTTAAGAAATACTATTGCATGTGCATTTACTGTTTTACCTCCCCGCCCTTTTAAGATAATTCCGCAGTTTGTTTGTAGCCAGTATTGTGTCTTCATCCATTTGCACCCTACAAAAAACTAAACAAAACTTTCTGTCACCGTTGTGTTTATCCAGACAGACTATAAAAGGCATCATATCAGGTTTAATAATGCATCTTAATGACAAATTATACTGTGTACACACTGTGTAATATTAACTTCAAATTTCAAAGGTCTCGCTCATCAACAATGGCCAAATTAAGTTCAAAGGTATCACTGGAAACACATTATCACCCACACTGATCAACGTTGTATTTGCACAAAGCAATTGCATGTATTGCAGTAATATCTTGGCCCAGTGATAAGGCGTCTGCCAAAGTGACATCACAGTCACATTTAAGTAGTGGAAAACTTGTACTTGCATGTGCTTCAACATGATTGTTAAGGTTTGTCTTTTATTGTTTGGGTGGAGGTGGTGGTGCTATTTGACATACAGGGACCAAAAAACAGACATTAAACACATGATTGTGTTTCAAGTTAAAGTTCAGAATATGTTTGTATTTGCTGCACGCTCTATCACTGTTCTGCACTGAACACATGGTGAAGCTATGACCAACGCCCTGCACAAACAAACATGCAGGTAAAAGAGGATACCAACCACTCTGCTGTTCAACAAGTATACAATATCATAATGTGTTTTACTGGGCGTGGAGCTGTTCTGTCCAGGAAGACCATAGCATTACCCAATCAGCTGCAGCTGTGGATATTGCCTGGAGAAAATGTGAGCTTTAGTCGGCCACATCAGCATTTTGATTAGATGTCGAGATAGGAGGGTGCGCGGTTTAAAAGGAGTGGCAGACCTTGAGTGAGACACTCCTCGGCCTCCTCCTTGCTGCAGTCACCCAGCTCACCCTCGCAGCCACCATGACCTTCAACGGCACCTGGAAAATCGATCGCAATGATAACTATGAGAAATTCATGGAGCAAATGGGTGAGTGATGTCAAACTGAGCTGATGAAATGCTGAAACAGAAGAGCATATTTCTTAGTTATGCAGATTTTAATGCATAGGTAGAAAAATGACAGTGTCTTTACCATGTCTACTCTCTGTATAGTAAGATTATATAATCACAAGATCTGATAAAGCTCTGATTAAGTTTTAATTGAATAAATATAGTTGTTTCTAAGTCAAAATATCAGTTATGCAGCAAACTAATAATCCTGCAAATGTTTTACTTGATCACATTTAAGTTTTTGTAATGTGTGCACTCAAGTTCTTAGTTAATATCCTAATTTTTTAAATGCTTACTGAATCAAATCTCAGTTAAAGGACACTTGATGGCACAATGACCTACAGAGCATGTTTATGATTTAACTTTTATACACACTTACCGTCTACAAACACACAAATGAAGGAACTTCTTGTACTTGAAAAGTGATTAAGTCCTGACAAACTTCCTCTGATTGTTCAGAGCCTATTGAACATATTCCAATGTGTCTATTGATAGGAATTAACATGGTGAAGAGGAAGCTGGCGTCTCACGATAACCTCAAGATAACCATCGAACAGACTGGAGACAAGTTTAAGATCAAGGAGAGCAGCAATTTCCGCACCCTGGAAATAGACTTCACCCTGGGGGTCACCTTCGACTACAGCCTTGCAGATGGAACAGAATTATCCGTAAGCATAACGGGCTACTAGTCGGGCATCTTTTCCCATCATTAGACTTGATAATTACTCTGAAATAGGTCTTTACAAGAAAAGACTCAAGTTTGTCTCCAATCCATTTAGTTCTAAACACTTTGCGATGAGCTGGCTATTTTAATCACTTTAGACTTTGAACCTCTGAGCTGCAAGAACAAGTTGTTAGCTCAAGGCTTGACTTCTATTGTGCCAACCTGTTGATTTTTTAACTCACTACCATGAACAGCCATAAAACTGGCAGCCTTCTACAAACTATTCCCACCCAGTGTTCATGTCATTGATTCATTTTTCACCCTGCAGGGTGCATGGACCTTGGAGGGAGACATGATGAAGGGAATCTTCATGAGAAAGGACAACGGAAAGCAACTGACAACAACCAGAGTAGTCCAAGGAGATGAACTTATACAGGTGGGGTTAATTTATAACTATGCAAATTAGTGCACTAAAAATCGACATTTTTTTATTAAACATTTGGGACCTTGTTATGGAGGGTACAAAGATTAGGTTTTGTTGTTTAACTGTCTGAATATGTTGTCTGTATCTAATTCTGATTACGTATGTTAATATATTATGAGTAAGGACCTCAAATGCAGAATTTCTGTCTGAGAAAACCCTCTTGATGATTCAGCCAGATGCAGAAACGCATAAGTTGTATAGTAACTGTCCTAACCAACATAATCTTTCGTCAACAGAGCTACAACTATGAAGGTGTGGATGCAAAGAGGATTTTCAAGAGGGGTTAGACCAAACTGATCAACGAAACTTAACTGTGAGATGTTTGCCATCAGGATTACATGCAATATTTTGTTGAATTATCAACTACTTACACCAACATAACCTGTTAAAAATGCACTACTTGTAACGCCAATAAAGTATATGGAACAGATTTGATGCTGCTGGCCTGTTTCTTTTTCTTCTGTTTTGTATCCATCGAAATTTTCATTTTCAGGGAGGTTTGTGGAGGTTTGTGTTAAAGGGATAGTTCAGATCTTTTGAGGTGGGGTTGTGTGAATCTGGAAATCCATCGGTAAAAAACGAACAACCAAACAAAAAAAAACTTTAATGTAAATTGCAGAATCTGTCTTGAGAGATTAGGGTTGTGTAAGGTACTTATCCATGGTCAGTGTATTACATACAGCAGATGTCAGTCAACACGCCCCCAGTTTTGAGAAGCCGACTGGAGTCTGACATGGAAGCTATGCAATGAACTTCTGTGGAGGGGGTCAGCAACAAAACATATTTTCAGCCACCTAAAAAATATATAAACAGTTTAAATGTATGCTATACTACGAACATTTTCACCACTCCACCTTGCCGTCAGACAGCTATTTCTGACGGGAACTGAAGCTGCTATATCGCTCTCTTTAATGCCAGACTCCATTGAGAAAAACAACAATTTAACAGTGTTGAACACAGGAGCTGCTGGTCTATCCCTGCGTCGATCAGCTGTTTTGTTTACTGTGTGACTTTGGCATTTAAACAGGGTTAGTTCAGATTCACCAAAGTCCCACAATAACACAAACAAAGCAGCTCCTGTGTTCAGCAAGCCAAAATGAGTGTTTTTGTCAATGGAGTCTGGTGACTTTGAAGAGAGCATAGATGGCGAACTGAAGCCATTAACGGCTTACCTGTCAGAACAGGCTGTCAGCGGCGGAAATATGCCTAATAGAGCATGCAAACAGTTTTTTAGGTGGCTAAAATACATTTGCCGCTGCCCCCACCCCTCCGTCCAGGCTGGTAGTACTGACGCTTCTTCAAACTAGAGGCGTGCTGACTGACATCAACTGTAGGTATTACACTGACTATGGATAAGTGCCCCATACAGCCCAACTTTAAAATCGGAACTATCCCCTTAAGTTAAAAAAAATACACAGTGAAGTGACTGATGTGAGAGTGATACAATAATTTAAACTTTATTCAACAATGAATAAAAATAAATATATATTATCTACAAAAATATAAAGTGTAGACAGATTTTATGTGTTTCTTTAAATTGATCTGTACTTACACAAGTCATGAAGCATTCACTGAAGCACCGACAACTCAATTCAACAGTAATGCAGGCCAAATCCTAAGCACATACAGAGGTATGACAATAGGATTCAGTGAGGCATACAGTTCCAACACATCAGCCAGTAACGTATCAGATAAAATCAGCCACATAATGGGGGAAAGTTCGTCTTTGTTCTTGAGTGTTGATGCAATACAGTCTAATTAGGTGCTGTCCCCGTATATTTAGCACAAGATAAAAGATATGGATTGATGCAATGCCAACCGTGACGTCATGTGACACAGGACATAAAGACCTTTTGTCACAGTATATAGAGCCTTAGTATGAATGAAGATGGGGCATGGGGCGCAAGAGGAAAACACAATTATCAGCTTCTTTTTCCAAGCTCGCACACAAACAGATACACAGGCATGCACGTTTAATAATAACCCAAGTAAATCTGTCAGTTATTATACATTAATGCTCTTTCAAACTGGAAGGTGGGATGCACGTACAAGCATCAAAGCATGACATTTGAACATGTCAGACTTTTGCCAGTGCAGCTGGATGCAGAGTGACCAGTGAGTTGTTGTGGCTTCCAAGTCTGAAAGGGCTTTTAGGAATATTGTACCTGGCACAAATCCGCCCTCCTCCCGTCACTCCCTCACACACACACACACACACACACACACACACACACAGGCATGTCATCAGATATGTCAATATTAGCATTGCATATTTAAAAGGTTTTGCATGACATCCTCCAACCCTTTCATTCATTCAACTTCAGTCCCTCACTGTGGTTTCACTCACATAATAACATGTCCCACTGAAAAATGTCAAGGCACTCTGGATACAACTGAAGACACAAAGTTCAGAATTTAAAATACAACTGGTGTGGAAATGATTCCTATTTTTTACAGATGAGGAAAAGAATTCAATAACAGGAAAGGTACCATAAATAGGTCACATAAGAAAACACACACACGCACGCACAAAGAAAATCACATTGCAGGTGAAACAACATGAAGATAATCTGGTTGATCCAACTGAGCTTCATCTAATTCAATAGTTTAGTGATTTTATCATCCAGTGAATATATTAGATATTTCATAACGGTAAAATGAGTGATTTATAATTACGACAGCACAATCTTGTGTAAAGGCATCCTTACATTATTTGGACAATTAGACTGCTCGATAGCTCAGTTACACTGAAAGCCTTCTTTTTCTTTGAATTGAAGGTCCAGTGTGCAGGATGTCGGGGGATATACTGGTAGAAAAGTAATATAATATGTATGCTTTCTTAAGTGTAAAAGCACCTAAAAATAAGAATCGTGTTTCTGTTACCTTAGCATGAGCTGTTTATATCAACATAGGGGGCAGGTCCTTGTCCACTGAGATCATCATGTTGCACTAGCATGTTTCGACAGTAGCCCAGAATGTACAAACTAAATAGTGACTTTAAATAGGGCCACTGGCATTTTCGTATTGGCCACCGTTAGCAGCCCCTTTAGAAAACACTGATTTTTCAACGTGAAAGTGATTCATTCAGTATTTTTACCGGTTTAAATCGCCTGGTCCATTTGTTTTGGAGAGGAAAAGACCCCTGCAGATAATTCAGCTCCTGGTAGAAACCTCCTGAACATCTGGATCTTAAGTTATCAGAGAAAATATGTGAGCATTCATTAGCAGGTGCTAGGCTAGCCTCGGAGACTTGATTTGTTACTCGACTCTGCTTTACTCAGTGTTTCTACCTGTTGGAATCACTTGGGTAGTTTGTTTAGGAGAGTAAAAGACCTCTGTGGGTAGGTCAGCTCCCAGTGAAAACCTGAACAATGAGCACTTAAGAAATCTAACAAGAGCTGTTTCAGCTGGTTGCAATCTGCAATCCTCACCACTAGATGCCACTAAATCCCCCTAAACCTTACACACTGTTCCTTTGATCAATGTCAGTAAACAAACCACGACAAATCCAAGTAGATGCTCAAATTACAAGTTCAGTTGTGGCAACTCAAACAGGCATATACCCACACATACACACACAAATCTCTACACACAATCCTTTAGTGTCAGACAGCACAAACACAGCAAAGTTAGTGACTGAATGTGTGCGCTTAGAATAGAAATACCTGGACAAAGGTTATTGTGTTTGGACAAAAACACACAGTGAAAAGATATGCATAAATGGCAGGAAAAGACTTGGCAATATAGTGAGCACAAAAGAAAACTGATATCAATATTTCAAAATTGACCTACATTGATTTTTATGTGCTCTCGGGAATGTTGGATGTACAAAATACAAAGCCTTAAAAATGCCAAATTCTGCTTTTAAAGTAATCGTAAAGTCATTTTCAGTGAATGCATAGTATGTCTCAGACAGTCACTTGTTTTCCAGCGTATTATTTGCATCACATGTTCATATTTACAATGGGTGCATAACCAAACGTATGTGTTGCTTCATGAGCACGAGAAGGGGAACAACATTCAAGTGCTACAAAAGTTTCCAAATCAAATGTCGGCACAATTTGCTATTTAATGACTAGATTTTATCACAATTAAGTAAAATCCAATAGAATTTACGTTTTATTGGACTCAAAGTCCGGTATTATCATGCTCATGCTTATGCTGTACACACAGCTACTAAGACTTTGTAAAGGCCACATGCAGGTTTCAGAACAGCAGTCTTACGAACAAGAATAATTGTTCTGTTGTATGGTCAATATCAGATAGGCATATTAATTATATTGGCATCATTATGAAAATACCTGCAAATACAGACCTGTTTAAATCCGTCTACTTTAAAAGGAAGACTGAAAAAATACAATTTGACATCACTGTGAATTACAAAAAAGGATTACAAGTACCAGCACGATCGAAGGTAAAATACACAAGGTGACACAGTATATAGTGACCCACTGAATAACATAAGGGCTGCCCCACCTACAGAACATCACAGTCAACAAATTGTACAACTTGGAGTCTGCCAAAAACTGAACACAGTCACACAAAATCACATTTTGGGAAACCTCTCCAAGATGTATACTTTGTAATGAACGATGGCGGAAGAATCTTTGCCAACAGACTTTTACAGCCAGAGGAGTTGACTGGTACGGGGCAGCCCTCAGTCACTCATTAACACATAAATGTTGTAAAACAGCTGATAAATGATAACACTTTAAACAAATCAGTAACTGAATATATGGAAGTGTTGCAATGTCTGTTTCCTGGTGACCTAAAGCCCTCGATGTGCATAAAGTCAGTAAGCTGCCCAGATATTACTCCTCTGACAGGTGCAAATAAGTGAACTACTTAAAACAGTGGTTCCCAACTGGTGGGTCGTGGTCCCAAAGTGGGTCGAGGGTCCTTTCTGAATGGAAGTGACTCGCGAATGTGTCAAGCTTGTAAAGAAAAAAAAAAGAAAAAAGCACACCTTATTTTGAAGTACGGGGTATTTCCAGCAAAGAGCTTTTATTTTAAAGCGACACTTACTTTTCTGGAAATTTTACGCCTTTCTTTGTTTCGGTTAAAATGCTATTAATAAGCTGATGGCACACTAAAATGTAAATGAATTCCACCAGAGATAAAAACTCATAATTGTACCATTCTCGTATGGCCCCCGCCCCTGAGTCTGTGAGACAACAAATATGCTGGAATAGCCAAAACTTCGGCTCTGCTTTCAAGCGATGACGAAGACTGATGCAGCTTCCTCCTGAGCTAAAAAGGGACGAGATGGTCGCAGAGTTTCTGCTGGACAGGTATTTTTAGTTTGCCTCTAATGTAACATAGGCTATAACGTTATATATGACAACACAGCATCTGGTTGCTAACGGCTAATGTAGCGTAGCCTCTGATACATTAACGTTATCTTCCTTGTGTGTTTCCACTTACTAGTAACGTTAACGCTTCTATCTAACGTTAGCAGTGTAACCTTATTCTAAAACTCATCCGTCATCACTGACTCTGGATAAGTTTCAAAACTCCAGGGTTGCGTTTGACTGCGCAGGACAGGTAACGTTATGTTTAGTTTGCTTCTAATATAACATATAACGTTATATATATGGGGATCACACTCCTCAGCCTACCCGGTAAGGTCTACTCCAGGATGCTGGAGAAGAGGGTCCGGTCGATAGTTGAACCTCAGATTGAGAAGGGGCAATGTGGTTTTCGTCCCAGACGCGGATCCATGGACCAGCTCTTTACCCTCGCCAGGGTGCTGGAGGGGGCATGGGAGTTCGCCCAACCAGTCCACATGTGTTTTGTGGATTTGGAGAAGGCTTACGACCGTGTCCCCAGGGGCATCCTGTGGGGGGTGCTCCGGGAGTATGGGGTTGGTGGCCCCTTGCTAAGGGCCATCCAGTCCCTATACCGAAGAAGCATGAGTCTGGTTCGCGTGGCCGGCAGTAAGTCGGACCTGTTCCCGGTGTGGGTTGGACTCCGCCAGGGCTGCCCTTTGTCACTGGTTCTGTTCATAACTTCCATGGACAGAATTTCTAGGCGCAGCCGAGTGGTGGAGGGTGTCAGGTTCGGTGACGGGAGGATCTCGTCCCTGCTTTTTGCGGATGACGTGGTCCTCCTAGCTCCATCGAACAGTGACCTCCAGCTCTTTGCAGCCGAGTGTGAAGCGGCTGGGATGAGAATCAGCACCTCCAAGTCTGAGGCCATGGTCCTCAGCTGGAAAAGGGTGGATTGCCCACTCCAGGTCGGGGGGGGGGGTCCTTCCTCAGGTGGAGGAGTTTAAGTATCTCGGGATCCTGTTTACGAGTGAGGGTAGGATGGAGCAGGAGATTGACAGGCGGATTGGGGCGGCGTCAGCAGTGATGCAGGCGCTCAACCGGTCCGTTGTGGTGAAGAGGGAGCTTAGCCAGAAAGCGAAGCTCTCGATTTACCGGTCAATCTACGTTCCAACCCTCACCTATGGTCACGAGCTCTGGGTAGTGACTGAAAGAACGAGATCGCGAGTACAAGCGGCCGAAATGAGTTTCCTCCACAGGGTGGCTGGGCTCAGCCTTAGAATAGGGTGAGGAGCTCGGACATCCGGGAGGGACTTGGAGTAGAGCCGCTGCTCCTCCACATTGAGAGGAGCCAGTTGAGGTGGTTCGGGCATCTGGTAAGGATGCCTTCCGGACGCCTCCCTTGGGAGGTGTTTCGGGCATGTCCAACCGGGAGGATACCTCGGGGCCGCCCCAGGACGTGCTGGAGGGATTACATCACCCGGCTGGCCCGGGAACGCCTCGGGGTTCCCGCGGAAGAGCTGACGGAAGTGGCTGGGGAGAGGACTGTCTGGGCTTCTTTGCTGAGGCTGCTGCCCCCGCGACCCAGACCTGGATAAGCGGAGGACAACGAGTATGACGGACAGACGAGTATGACGAGTTATATATGACAACACAGCATCCATTTGCTAATGGCTCTGAATTACTAACGTTATCTTCCTTGTGCATTTCCACTTACTAGTAACGTTAACGCTACTATCTAATGTTAGCACTGTAACCTTATTCTAAAACTCATCAGTCATCACTGACACTGTTTTAAAACTTCGGGGTTGCGTTTGACTGTCTTGGATGTAATGTTACACTCGCTCTCCTCTTCCGTGTATCTAACGTTACCTTGCCAACGCCTACATCTATCATAGATGTAATGAGGACGTAATTGAGGAGGGGGGAGTAGGCCTTTGGAGGGAAGTGGAGTTGCAGGTGGAAGGAGGTGGGAGTTGTGGATATTCAAATTTTTTCCAAGTGCTTTGTGAAATGCAAGAATGGTAAGAGTTGCTTTAAGTGCTGTTTCCTGCTGTAGTGTGAGTGACTAATGGACAGCTGCTTGACAGAGACAGCATCTAGCTCAACGACATGGCCAAATGCAAGTATGAAGCTGAATATATTAAACTGTGTGGACCTCGAACTAATGACTGAGGAGAAATCTGGACCCCGTGGCTGCACCAGTTGGGAACCACTGACTTAAAACCTGCTGTTGATGACACAAACCTTCGACCTGTAGTTTTTTATTTAGTTGTGTAGAATGACATCATAATCTGATCAAGTATCTTTAACTTTCCACGTTCTGAACATTCTGTGATTTCACTCTGTGGCTCCTCATAATCTCTCACGTCTTTAAATATATCGGTGCATCTTTAAATCCGCAGCACTTCTGCAGAACTCCTGCACAAATAAAAAAATAAACATTTGACATAAAGTGATTAAAAAGAATAGTAAAGACTCCAGAACCCTTTTGTGCAAACTGAAAAAAGTCCTGATTTTGGTTCAAACTAAATCTTCTTTGCAGCAATACTGCGGGACAATGGAAGACGGTAGAGTATACGTGATAGTTGATAATCCGTCAGACGATACGCAACAGCATTTAGAAATAGGTCTTACTTATGTGACAAGCTTGCATAAATAAATTCCACTCGTTATGGAGATGTTGCCATTCGGGACATATTTCCATTCTGTAAACTCTTTGGCATCCAGTTAGAACTCTACTGACCTCTTCCCATCCATGTAAACAAACCTTACCAAGTAACACTCATAAAAAACCACGTTCATCCAGTCCTTTGGCTGTCACTGGGTTCCATTTTGCAGTGGGTTTATTGCTATTATGGCCTGTAAAGAAAAAAAAAAGAATAATCTTGTTTAAATAATGTTTTACGATTCACCCTGTGTGTTCATTTACACCACAACAAAGACAACAACTGAAAAACTCTCAGGTAGGAGCGGGCAAGATAAATAAAACCCTCTGTTATGTATGTGTCACTTCATATTGTGATTGTGATATATATATTTATGGTGATATAGTAACCAGCATTGATGCAGAAATATTTAAAATTTAAATTTTTCTTTACAGTGGTCCTGCAGTTTGGATTGCAACATCGTCCTCAACGGCCTGAAACAACCAGATATGAAACATGTAGCTGCTACAGCTGCTACGTGTGTATAATCTCACAGTATATACAGTATATTGTCACAATGGTTTGCCCTACATTTGGGTTTGCATATTAGAGAGGCTTACTTGTTTCAGGTCTGGCTTTTGGCACATCTTGTGAGTATGTGTCAGTGGGGAGTGTGTGGCTGGTATCTCTGCGCTCAGTCACAACCACTGTCCGCGGCACCGTGGCAGAGAGGACAAGAGGCCTCTGGTTGTGGTACTTGAGACGGTATGTTTCCGTCATACAGTTATCCACAGTGAAGTACGTTGTCAGAGAAACCTCTTGAGCCAGCGCTGCCTGTTCCACTCTGCATCCAGTCAGTCTTTCCTCACTTTCACATGATGATGGGGTGCTCCGCTCCGGGTCTGAGCCTGACTTGGAGCTTGCATCTGAGAAGGTTCTGAGGCCTGACATGTCAGGCCTCCTGTGAGGACTAGCGTAGGATGTGGATGAAAGACGAGGACTTGAGGGAAATGGTTCTTGGAGCATCCTCGGACGAAACACAGCGTGGCTTGTTTCGCCCTGGTGAGGAGAGGTCCGCTGCGTCGGTCGAAGGTGCGGCGACCCTGACGTGCCCAGCTGACGCTGATTGTTCAGTTGGACTTGGAGTGGTTCTGCAGTCACATTGCTGGGAGGGTGGTATGGCAGGGTCATGTGAGGACACTGGGATTCGGAGGCGACGGCCTCGCTGTTGCGGTAAGTGTTTTCTCTGTCCTCGGGCTCAGAGAGAGCGAGATCATCGGAGCTGTTCCATTCTGAGCTGCTGGTTTTTGTAATGTGCCTCAGGGCTGTACTTTCTCCAGTGTGCCCTCTACAGTTCGTCAGCTCCTGCTGTTCGCTCTGCCGGTTATCTGAGCCAGTGGAGTCTCTCTCTGAGGACGCTGCTTTTCTGGAAGAACTGGAAGTGTACTTTGATTTCCGTCTACAGAAGAGAATGATGGAAATGTAATTTAATATAATGAAAATCCAAGTTATGAGTCCTTATGCGCACATATTAGAACAAGTTATAGGGATGGGAACTGACTTTTTTATACCAATTCCATTATTGATGCTGCTTATCAGTCCGATTTCTTATAGATTCCCTTTTTTATTCCTGATCAATTTTCTGTTTGGGAACAGTAGGCCTACATGGCTTTTCAGCATCAACACAACTCTTTTATCATCTCTGAGTCTGACCATGGTGTAGAAACAGAGTAGATAAAAGGCATGCATGTGATGCAGCGTGGTGCTAATGTTACTACAACAGGATATTTACCCTCAGTAACGGATGTGCTGCTCAATTGGGAAGGTGTGTGAGTGTCAAATACATGACATTCCTGGAATTTAAGCCCATGTTGACTCAAGGGATGTGTAATCATATTACTGGCGTTTTTACCCTTACTTTAAATCATCATTTTACAGACATTACAAGCAGCACTGTTGTCATCTTCCTCTGTGAAATGAACTCATACTTAGGACCATTTCCCTCTTTGCTATAACTCCTTCTTGGAAGTTTCCAGCAGCAAAGACGCACAAGTTTGAGGTCATTCTTTTGCAATGTGCAAATGAGGCACACAATTCCAGTGGATCGGACAATTTGGAACCGGCTCTTGATTCCCATCCCTAACAAGTTAGATATAGTTCATAACAAAGGGCACTACCTCGAACTTGGACTGCACTTTAGATGTGAATGTAAAACTTGGTCATGGTTCTTTCCCTGAGGTTTGGGTTGATGTTTACCTATAAAATGAAAAAAACAAAGCTGATCAACACAAAGCGACAGACAGAGAAAAGAATAAAATATCAAAAATCAAAAGCTATTCAGCAGTCTTCCTTTGGATAGGTCTGCTCCACTGTGGCAAACAGCTATTCACACACTGTAATTAGTGCAAAAGGTAATGTATTTTTATCTTCTGACCTTTCCTACGCTTTAGAGTTAAATTTATCAGGACAAAATTAGAACACAGAAATCATCTTAGCTATGTCAGAAGATAAAAATATCAAGAATACAACAACTGAGAAGACATTTGGTATAAAAAGAAAAACAGGAGGACGATTAGAGGCTTGAGAAAAAAAAAAGATTTGAGTGCGGAGATTAATGACTTGTTTTCTCAGAATTTAGAGACTGAATTCAGAACCCGGAGAATTAAATCAGAACTCTGCTAAATCGCAGATTTTAGACTCTAATCTCATAATTCAGATTTATTTTTCTCAGAATTCGGAGATTAATATCAGAGCTTAAACACTTTTATTTTCACTTACTGCTAATCCTCTTTCCTAATTATAAACTAGGCAGATACACACACACTTACAATAAAGCAAAATTAATAAAAAGTACAGACCAAGCAGAGACAAAATCATCTACACATCTGACTGTGAAACCGATGCCCTCTCAAGACACAAGGTGGCAGCAGCAGAGTCTTAATCACACTAAACTTCCTCACAGCTGGATGAACCAGTCTGCACGCTCCCTCCATGCACCAGCGCAGTGACAGCCAGCATGGTGCTGAATTCCTTCCCTTTAAAAATAGATGTGTCATTTTTTTTCTTTGCCGTTGCCCTGGAGAGGCCCAAGCAAGGATAAAAGCTTCAGCGGTCTGTTTGGAAGCACTGGCTCCAGATACACACACAGCCTCGATAAAGTATCAAGTGCAGCACAGTCAAAGTAGTACTGCGTGAAACAGAAAGATATTCATGACAATGCCAGCAGCCACGTCCAGCTGTGCTATCTGAATGAGCTTTGTGGGATTATCATCAGATTAATGCCTGTGCAGGGCTGACTGGGTTAAGAGGTTAAAGGAGCCAGTCCAAGCTCAAAAATCAATCTTCAATTACTCTCACATTATCAGCTCACACTTCATCTGTTACACTAACAGAAACATGGAGGAAAAAAGAAAGTAATAATCTTTCTCACGCTTATTGTTATTGAATTATGTACAAAGTGCATAAATGCCCAACACGTTTTGCACTGACAGAAAACTGGTGTGTGTAAATCCTACATTTACAAATCTGATCTACACTGAATGACTATGTTATTATCTTCCCTGTGAGTCATCTGGAAGTATTGCAGATTAGATGTAAGATATAACCACCCTGGCACGTTCTTTTATGCTCTTTTTCATGTTTTAATTGTCACATCATGTTACTTTTAGTGTCTCAGTCTCTAATTCTTTCACCTATCTTTAAACAAATAATGGCTTTATGTTTTTAACACTGCCTTCAATTATTAATTTAACATATTAAATAAATCATATACTTGCTAATTGATTACAGTATGAACAATATAAAATAAGCCCTTAAAAATCTTGGAACTTACCATTGTGTGAAGGTGAGGACATTATACTTGATTTGGCATCGCCTCCTTTTTGGTGCAGCAGACTGAAAATAAAAGACTACAATTATTCTAAGCACATTTTCAATCAATCCTGTTTCCAAGATCAGTCAATTACTATTTTGAAAAAAGCGGTCAGCATAGCAACAAACAAAGGAACAAACTTTCATGGTCTGGTCTTTCTTATACTGGCAGAATGACGGACATGAAGGCATTTCAAATTCATTGTCTGCTGCTTAGGTCCAACTGGATTCGAATTAGGCTCGGGCAGAATCTATTTTTTCATACATTACCTTTCTGACATTTTACCGGTTACATGATGGAGTTTTATCTGTAAAAGCTGAGCTGCTGGCCATAGAAGTCAATGTAGCATGTTTGACACTGTTTAGCCGTTAGGGTTGGGCAGTGTGTTTAAATCTTCCAAACTGCAGCTGTCAGTCTAACAAATGATGATTGCCAGCACATTTGCACAGGTATGTGTACACGTCCCCACCGCCGCCGCCGCCGCCGCCACCGCCACCGCCACTGCCTCTTAGCTTTCCTAGTTTTTAAATCTAATAAAATTAATTCTAAAAAATCTCACAAAATGTTAAGACAGGAAATATTCTTACACCTATTTTACTTATCAAGTAGGAAAATACAACACAGTTTCTGTTTCTAGTTGAATTGCCTTGTAAATGCAACATAAAATCCACCTCACTTGATCTCCACAGAAATAAAACAAAACTCACCAAAACCATCTTAGTTAGTTTGTCCACTGTTTCAACAATAATCAACTCTAGTTTGGTTGGCGTACATCTTTAATTCACAGAGTTATGTATGAAAATATTGCACCCCCTTGTCCTGTAACTTTAACCCCACCACTCGCAGTCGCCATCTTTCTCAGCTCAGCTGCCCAGCAGCCACTGACCTCTGCTGGTGCATCCTGTGCACTACATTACCTCAATACAGCATCTCTGTATCAGTTTAATAGAAAGAGAAGTGTCTAATTTTGACCATACTGAAAGTCATATCTTCGAATTTCTTAATACCCTGGTTTACCGTAATACTTGATATTGCCCAGACCTTCTTCAAATACCCCAAAAAAGCAGCTTGATTTTAATAATTGATATTTTAACGGGCCCTGTGTATAGACCCATGTATCGGCTGGTACTGATTCAGTTTTTATTTGGTGGCAGTGAACCTTAAAAAACTTTCATTTAGATATCTAATTGTGATAATCAGACATGAATGTATAGAAATAATCTAAGAGCTCTACTATGATCAGTAGTTCCTGGTAGCACTTCATCTTACAGTCACTGTAAGTGCATTTTTTTTTTTTTTGATAAATGGGTTAGGGTTACTGAGGCACAAATACACAGCTGCAACTAGTAACCATCTCTAAATCCCAATTTAATACTAATAACACCTCTGACATTTGTCATTTATTGACTATATTCTTAATTTTAAGGGAAATACTTTTACCTTCTGTGGCATTCAGTCCATTTCAGGAACACATTTTTAATAAGATGTTGCCATTTGCATGCAGCATTCAAGAAAATTCTCTACCCACAAATGTTTATCTTCATGGACAGTAATAAAAAAGGGACTAAAACAACTGTGCAAGGTGTGATGTTTGCTGGGGAAGGATTTAATAATCTGTGCAGATCCTAAAAAATCCAAGATTTGCTTCAATAGTGCGGTTTCAGCTTTCTTCCTGATGCACTGACATTATGTAAAGTACAAGTTATTTGAAAGTTAATGTCATGGGGACAAGTGTGTCCTCTTGCAGTCCAGCGTTAGCCTAGTTTCCACAGAAATCAAAAGTATTTCCGAGTGATGATGCACACATGGCAGCATCATCAAACATCATGAATCTCAAAATAGCACACTGGTGGAAAAATGTACTGCAGGACTTGTACTGAGAACTGGTTGGAAAGCATGCAGTCTGTGGTCATCTTTAATTACATAAAAATAGTTTTATTATTTCTATGTGGTGGAGCCAATGACTGGATGGGAAAGGCTATTTATGGGACAGATCAACAAATAAACCTGGACTGTTGCTAATATGAACCTCATGAACCAACAAGGTTTTCTTTCATGAATTAAAGGGTTTCTGACAAATTTTCATGGAAATGAACTTTTAAAGGAAATTCAATCATTAATGTCCGTCTGAAGCCTAGTCCACAAAGACACAGTGTTTTTGTAAACATAGCTCTTTTTTTAATGTGTGTTGGCCTTCTGTCAACACACAAACGGCATTTTAGGTCACTAAAAAAATAGCTTAGTGACTAAAATAGTGCTGGCTCTACCCTTGCTAGTACAAGATGAGAAGAAGGCAACACACACAACTTGCTTTGTCTCCTTTGTGGTGCAGGGTGTGGTGTGTTAGATTATTTTATTTAAAAAGCGTCTACATTTCAGTCTAACGTCACTAACAGGACTTTTTACATGTTTACACGTATGAGTACAATTAAGTAAATTAAAAGTTCACTGCCCCAGTTAGTCCTCTGGTAACAGCTTCTTTGGGTGTGTTCGGAATCGCATACTTTTTCTTTTTACTTTAAGTAGGTAATCAAGCTGTCCTAAAAATGTATGTACTGCTGCATGCAGTGTGCACAGGACATGCTACCTTCTCATAACGTTACACCCTGAACTCTGACCCTCTTTCTCACGTATCTCTTACTCATGTATCCATGTACAGAGGTCAACCCGGACAGCTCTGATGTTGTTATATTGCCATAAGTAATAACTGCATACATTGTAGATTCTAACATATTATATTCACAATAGTAAAATTAAATAGGCTATACAGGCTGTTTGTTGTTGGTTATCTTTACGATTATTTTATTCAGTTAAATGATTAATATCCCTATTATTACTAATTGACTGGTCATTGGTCACCTGAATGCACTGTCATCCATCATTGCGACTTCTAAAAAGAAGTCGCTGTGATGTGTCTTTCACCGTGCAGAGGATTGTGGGTCAGAACAGCCAGAAAAGCATGCTGACTTACATACTGCAAAATTGGACCGGATGTAGTAGAACATCCTGGTATTTTTGGCATACTGCATAGGACATACTATGTCTTGGGACATACTAATTTTTTTTCTGCCATACTATGTAGTATAGTCGTATGGGTAATGGATTGCTTACAGCTTTTTTCAGGCTGCTGATAGGCAAACCCGTCTTGTTTGCATGGCTTTAAGGCTACGATTATATTGCCGCCTGTTGGTTTGGCCTGCTCTTGGCATGCTCTTGACCACGCTTCAATTGTCTTTGTATTTTTTTTGACATAAATTTTTTATAACAGTGCTTGTTTGGACTGGATTTTTTTTTTTTTTAAGAACGAAGGAGGGAAAAAGTCAGTTCACAAAAATATCTGTCCATGTGAACTTCATCTTGAAACAATAGTCAGGTGCCCAAATGTACACTGACACTGGTTGTGCTTCCTTCAATCGTTCGTCCTGTTCATTCTGACCATTCAAAGATCCCTTCCTAATGTACTCTATGAAAGTGATTGGGGAGGAAATCCACAGTCCTTGTTCTGTGCAAAAGTGAAAGAAGCTAATATGAGGCTTACGTTATCTAAATTAGTTAATTCAAACAACTATCTTCCATGTTCTTAATTCTTACAGTACATAAAAGAAAGACCGTGGATTTTGTCCCCACTCACTTACACTGAAGACAGAGGTCTTTTTTCAAATAAGTAAACCCCCACACAACTAATGTATATGGTCATTCAGTTGTGTTGTTGATTGATTCAGGTCCACTTTTTGACATTTCAGTGCAAAATATTTGAGTTCTACAGTGTTATAAATATGCATAGCAACCGCCCTCTACTGGTTAAAACTCAGCTACTGCAGTTGAATATTAAATGCGACTGGCTGATCTGGTGGCAGGTGATGTATGTGGTAGCAGCTTTCGTCACCAACCAACTCCACAACAGGAACAACTCTCCTCTCCCAGCCTTGCCCATGCTGATACTTTTTCCAAGTTCTACAGGTATTTTTGAATTTCCAGGGTAGAGGCACTTCAGCCAAACCTCTGGGGTTTAGTTACTCTTTAATGGCCAGTATGAACTTTAGGACTGGTCAAAGGAAGCAGACCCAGTTTCAGTGTTCATATGGGCAGCTGACTATTGTCTTGAAAAATTGTGACCCTATAACTCAGGCTGTTACCACTTCTTGAATGTAAAACCTTCATTTGTCCTTCAAGACAAGATGCAGTTATTTCTTACCTTTGCAGCTGTGCCTCTGGTGTTGACCTCTGGTCTTTAACAATAAAGCCATCAACACCAGGTGAGTCGGGATTGGTGGAGCCGCTGCTGAGTCTATCGCTGCTCTCGTAGCCAGACTCTGTCCTTTGGATGGTCCAGGTATCACTCCGCAGCAGTGTCTTGGGGCCACCTTTCAGCCTGCTGCCCCTCTGTTGGTTGGCCCTGCTCTCTGACTCCACAGAGCTGTGGCTCTCGGTCTCATGCCGCTGCTCGTCCTCATAAATCGTCATTAGACACTTCTGTTTCCGATCCTCCCTGGCTCGTACGTGTTCCCGCTCGCGCTCTCGGCTTTGTTCGGCGTGCACTCTTTCCTGGGATGAAGGCTTACTGTGCCGCGGGCTGTCGTGTTGCTGTTGCCGGCGCTGCTCCAGTTCATTCAGCACGGTGTCAACATTTAACACCTCTCGAATGGGCCTCCAAGTGGACTTAGATTTATTGCGGTTTCCTTCGCTGCCACCTTTTTCCCATTGCTCCTGGCTGCTGTCCTGATCATAGCGACTTGGGGAAGAGTTGTTCCTCCGACTGTGCCCACCACCCTGCGTACTGAAGGACTGTCCTCGTGGCTCATGAGATCCTCTGCTTGAATGGTTTGATGACTTCTCAGTGCGTGGATAGCTTTTTGATTTTTGGTCCAGAGAGGGCCTCGGTCCATTCTCTGGAGGAGACGAAGATCTTGCATGTGCCATCTCTAGAGATAAAAAACATGGATTGTTGATTAACATGCTCTGACGTACAGGAGTTACCTACTCTGGCTTGCCTCTGTATGTCTTTGCTTTTGTCTCTCTATTATCAGTGTGTCCTATGATGCAGACACAATGCTCTACCTTTGTGTTGTGATGGGTCCGTTTTCCGATGCCCTCTGTCCTTCTTCGATGTTTCACTCGGCCTCTGCAAATTTTCCATGAAAGGTTCCTGGAATTTGTTTGGACTGCCAAGGGGATGTTTCACTGAGGAGAAAAACATTGAAAAGGCAGATGAGTGGCTGCTTGTGGATGTTTATTTAAAGGGAAACTGAAGTATTTTTAAGCCTGGACTCTATTTTTCTATTTTTTGTGTCTAAGGGACTAATGGAGACAAATTTATTTTCAATTGGTCCAGTATCAAGAGGTTTCAATACAATCCCTACAGGCAGTTGTGCACTGTCACTTTATGTCCTTTAAAAGTGCTTGTTTTTGCCACTGACAGGCTCCAACTGTTACTGTAAGTTTCTAACAACATTACAGAAAAGACCCTATAGAGAAATTAAATGGTTTCTCGCTCAAGGAGAAGTCTCGTTTTGGAATCTTGCAGACTTGTCCACATTATTGAAGTCAGCTAGATATACAGCTACGACATTAAGAAATCTTAAGAAATACTAACCTCCAACAAAACAAACCCTTCCCACCTCACCTCTCTCCAACTCTCACTATCTCAGCCACAAGCTACCACATGTGATATTTCAGAATGAGACTTCTGCTTAAGTGACACTAGGTCACGATAAGAAACAGACCAGTGAAAAGTGAGGAAAAATGTTGTATTTCTCTGTAGGGTCGTTTTCATAATGTAGTCACACACCTCTTACAACAATCAGAGCCTGTCAGTGACAAAAACAAGCACTGTCATTAGTCGTAAATGGATCAATACAGCCTGCTACACTACTGCGGCCTTTCTCAATACTGGACCAATTTAAAGAACTGTTGTCTCCATTGGTCACTTAGATACAAAAGCATAGAAAAACAGAGTCCAGGTTAAAAATACTGAAGTTTCCCTTTAATTTATGATTTATATTTTATATTTACCTGCATGGAGCAAATGAGGTATAAACAACCAATTAGGTTGTGACATGACTGTTTACGTCAGCAATGTTCAGCAGGTGCGGCACTCTATTTTACCACATATGAGGCTTATCAGAGGTGTTAGAGCATAACATAATAGTCCTGCATCTTGTGCTGGGCTAAGACACATTCACACTGTCTTATGTACTGGAGGCGTGTAGCTTGATGTAGCAGGGTCAGCTACCCAGCCGGGTCATTTCTGACTCATTCACTGCAAATTCCAATTCAGCTATTTGACACTCCTGCCTTGTATCTTTGCTGCAAACAAGGACAGAGACAAAACACACTCACCAACGAACAGATGCCAGAGCATCATTAGCAATGTTAAAATACACCACTGCTGCCACGTTTGCAAACCCTGTGGTGTTTCTTTGCCTCTATAGCAAGCAGGTCACTGTGAGAAACAAGAGATGCTGCGAACATCTGCCTCTAAATCAGCACATTCACCCGACAGCTGCACTGTCTTTCACATTTATCCCTCAACTCCTCCTGTCTGCATGTTAGCATTGTTTCCTCCTTAGATTTTTATTTAATTTGTATGTCCTTGAAGAAGATGTTCCATATAAGTCAACAAAATATAAAATATAGCAACAGTACAATAAGAAGCCTCTCTGAAACATGATTGTGTGCATGTGCATGGCTGCTGGATGTTATAACAGCAGTGAGTAACAGCAGTGAGTAAGATGGAGTATTATGGACGTCCAGATTTGATCATGTAGCCTAATGCTGACATTTAAGTAGTTACACTGAAAACAAATACTAGATTTAAATGGAGTACACACTTCGCAACTGCCATGTAATTAACCAGTACACACTTCATCATGTTGCCTGCAGTTACACACAGACTCTTAGGCTTTGTAATACACATACAGTATAACACTGCTGGGCTGTAGTCTCTGTTGGTTTAAGTTGTAAGTGTAGAAAGGATAAACTCCTACTGCAGAGCATAAAACAGCACATCAGTAAACCTGAACATAAAATCATTTCACAAAAGAGCAAGTAATGGATGCAATAGATATAATAATGATTAAATAAGAAGCCATATCTCACTCTAAGGCAACCAAAAAATATCAGTCACTTACGCTTATTTTCATAAAAACAAGAATCCAGTCCCATGCCAGTCAAAGTATCTGGGCACCACACTAAAGCAAAACAATCCATCTAAACAGGCAAGGATTCATTGCCAAAAAAACAAAAAAAAGGCAGATAAATTAACGGAGGCAAACATCGGAAATGTCTAGGGGAGGAGTGAGACCCATGGAGCAGGAGCAGGAGTGCGCTTGGCCACAGGAGCAGGGATTAGGGAGGGAGGCGTGGGTGGTAATCTGCATGCAACAGAGGCATCATCCTCATGTCAAGTTCAAGCCAGCACACAGGGCAGGACAATCTTTCTGCCTGTGGTTTAACAGCACTCTCTCAATCCCAAAGCAAACCATAACTGTAATTTGTGAAATCATTATTCTCATTGCTGCTGACATTGTTTTGGTCTTTAATTTTACTTAGTGATACTTTCATTAAAAAAAATGTTCAGGTGCTCTCATAGATTAGGATTTATGGAAAGGAAATTATTAGACAAATTGAAATTGATCACCTATGATGATCCCTATCATGATCTTAATCATCAGTAGTAAATGGACTATAGACACACTGCTGTCTGGAAGCAAATATACTCTGTTATTAGACAACACTCACTGCATTCATCTCAGTGGGAAGTTCTGTTATAACCCAAATAATCTATTATAATATGAATATAATTTGCACCTTTGAGAAAAACAATCCTGAACGTGCGCACAGTTGCATTAATACCTCATTTTATTAGGTACAAAATCTGAAGACTGCCTTATGTTACCTCACCATCATGTGTGTTAAACAGGGTACATTTCCATGCATACTAATATTCCACTGTTATTCTAAATATGATTTGATACGGATCATGTAAACAGCATATTCCATTTGGATATATCGAATTATACCTTGTTCTGAATAACGCATTTTCCGATAAAGACATGTGGGATATGCTGGTAGTATTCAGGTTTTAGGAGAATTCTTTGAACGTGCATACAGCGCATTCAGAAAATGCCTCTCAATCTGTGTTCTTATGGCAGTTTACGACACACGGTCTCTTGCCTGTCTATGGTTGGCTCTGTGCATTGTCATGGATATGTTGTATACAAACCACCTTCCAGCGGTTTGCAAGGCTGTGAGGTAGAGATGCATGCCCAAAAGAAAAGCCAACATTTTTGTTCTGAAGAAGAAACACATGTCCTTTTAAACATTATGACAGATTTCGACATCGACAGGTTTTTGGATATGTATAAATATCGCAACCCCAACGTTTTCAACAAGGTGGTTGAAAGAATGAAAGATGGAGACTGTGTTCACACAGTCAAACCGGTGGAAAAAAAAATCAGCTGTTCCACTTTTCCATACTTTGACATGATACATGACATGTTAGGGTACGTTAACTGGAGGATGAAGGCTGCATGTGAATGAGAATATAAGCAGAATATTCATTTTCATTAACCAATGTAAACAGCTCAGTAAGAATATTGTCGTTTTTGGAATAAGTGCAAAAACTGGAATATTTTGAACATGTAACCGTAGTCACTGAGACTCTTGAACTTCATTTTATGTACTCCAGAAAACAACACCTGCCCATCCCATCTCATCCCAATTTCACGCATGGATAAATATTTTTGTATCATCAAATTAAAACTATCATATCTCTGGTTTTACATGGTCTATCAACGTAAAAAAAAAAAAAAAAAAACAACAACTGTGAGAGAGTTTCAAATCAGCAAACTTTCAACTTTCAAGCAAAGTTGATAGCAGCGTTACAGGTGTCCTAGTCTGTCTGTTATGGTGCTTTGAAAACGTCACGTGATCTGATCACGGTGGCGTGATCACAGGCCATTAAGGGTTAATTTATTGGATAATTTTATGACACTTCAGTTCACAACCTTTATTTCTGTCTATAATAATAAGGGTGATAATCTTGGGGTAATCTGGACTGAGCCATTATTATAATTCTGTTATGGTAGTGGGTTGTAAGCTGCCATAGTGTGGGTCAGCACTTGTTTCTGATTGTAGAGTGCATGTGAAAAGTCTCTGTACCATTGCTACAGGCAATATTTCAGTTTGATTGGAGTATATATACCATACAGTCACGATGTAAAGTATCACTGTATCACTGTTCTTAATGAACATATGTATATATATATATATATATATATATATATATATATGTATATATATAGATTTACTATTTGACGGAATAGTGAAGTCATTTTTATCCCAAGGTGGCCGAAGAAAGTGCATCTGACAGAGGAGTTAATTAAAAAGAGCAGTGCTTTCAAAATAAATACAAAAATTACTTTTACTTTTAATTAGAGGCATACAGGCTTGTGGAGATCAAGTTAATCCACCCTGACATGTGTTATGAAAAATAACAGACTTCTCCTTGACTGCACAGCCAGTCTTTACTCGGCTCAAGTTCTAGATTCAGTCCTTGATAAACGATGTAATTGAATCTGATTTTGTTGCTGCTGCGTTATGTCATGCATGCAGTCCAAAGCTTTTGACAAACAGTAGTGAGACATTAATTTACTTTTTGTTTTTGCAACTGCCTTTGGTCTAAGCAGTTTAATCCATGATAAGGTTTGTTTATAGTGAACAGCAATGCACGAGGAAGTGTCCTGATGTTAGACAATAATGAATAAACTGGCCACAGAGTGGATTTTAAGTGGACACAGTAGTAAAAGGTTTGTGTACACTGTATTCATTTTTCTTTTCTTTTTTTTTTTTAAGATATTTTTTTGGGCATTTTTTGCCTTTAATGGACAGGACAGTTGAGTGTGAAAGGGGGAGAGAGAGGGGGGATGACATGCAGCAAAGGGCCACAGGCTGGACTCGAACCCGGGCCGCTGCGGCAACAGCTTTGTACATGGGGCGCCTGCTCTACCACTAAGCCACCAACGCCCCATCTGTATTCATTTTTCAAACATTTTTTAATTAACACCTTTTGATTGCCTGTTAGAAGTGTGAGGGTCAAGTGTGCTGATAATCAGAGAATTGTCTTACCTGTCACGTCACCATTTATTTGGGCTTTGTACCGAGGACACATGGTGGTTTGTCTCGGTGCATCTTCATTAGACACTGGAGATCCCTCAGGGTTGGTGTAAAATAAAAGAAGCGGCTGGAAATGTCCCCTGATACATTTAGAGGCAACATCTTTCCACTTGGATCCAATCTGGGCAGAGCAAAGTGTGATATAAGAGCATGTAACACACAGTAACAGGTCGGAGACGTTTGAACGGGGATAAAGCGGATTAATAGTGTAGCGCTCCTGACCTCCTTTACAGTAGCATCATCGAAAAACATCCATTTTGAAGATTTGGTGTGATAGGCAAAGGCTGAGTAATGTTTACTCGAAAAACAGATCATTCCCACCAGATGAAGCTCGCTGCGTTTGGCGTTTTCATCAGTGACGCGGTTGAAAAGCTGAAAAAGAGCAAAATGAGACAAGTTTGATCTCCATGTGTTGCACTTTGGCAGATGCTAAATCCTATGACAGTAAACTCTCTGTGTGAGTGTGTTTGATACGCTGCTGAAGTCTTTATATAAAAAGACTGACCTTTATCATTACTAGTGTTTGGACAACAATAATATATCAGTCAATATCTGACAGCTGGGATCACTGTCATTTTGTACGAGTGACTTTTTTTGTGCAAAAAGGACTAAAATATCTATATTTTCTTTGGGTGAGGATTTGATTTATTTGACATCAAAAATATAAAAGGTCATACATTGTGAAAGACGACAAGGATAACACAATAAAGTTACAAGATAACTTCGTGGTCCTGATTTGCTCCAGCTCTAGTGGTAGAAGAAGGTCTCAGATCTTTTACTTGAAGATATACTATGCAAGATTTTCCATAAAAAAACAATGTATAGACTCATACAGAAGTGGTATATAAAAATGCATCATAATTCGTCAGCTGATTTATATTTTTTATTAATAACCTGGTTCTGAAAAGTCCCTAGCAACTAACATGGCCAAATAGATGTAGTGAAGTTAACGTACAATATGTGCCTCTGACATGTAGTGAAGTGTAAAGCAGCATAAAATGGAAATACTTCTACTACTAAAGTCCATTATACTTAAGTACAGTGCTTGAGTAAATGTACTTAGTTACTTTCCATCTCTGCTTACCCCACACAGGTTCAAACGTGGGCCAAGTGACCGAATGACATCGTCCGTGAGGTCGGACTGCTCGGCATCCCACACGAATCCAATAGTGACGATCTCTGGACAGTTCATGAGCACACGGCGGATCTTGATACTCTGACCACAGTCGCTCTGCAAAATATGAAGGAAAACATGTGGTGGTCCACATTAATAACAATGTACATACATGGAAAACATTAAGGCTGGGATGCACCAACAAGGATTAATTTAGCTCAAATCAGAGTTTATTAAAATCAAGTCAGTAAATCTAGATTTAAAATTAAGCAGAGCGCAGTTGCACCATTAAAAATTAATCTTGAATTGGGGGTAACTGTGCAACAATATACTTCACATTGTTGCTCGGTACTTCGGCAGAGAGGATCAAATTTTACCTCCTTTGAGAAAAACTTGCTGGCTGATTTAATGAAACAATGTTGCCAAATCATAGAGGACAAAAAAAGGGACAACAGCACAGTGAAAAAGAAAGAGACCGGTATCTTTACAAAAATTCATCATCATCATTAAAGTCAAGTGGGTTGAGTCTGTCTCTCAATGTTCTTCGAGGAACTCAAAAAGACAGCAACTGTAAAAGTTAAACCTGTTGGGGAAACAAAATACGGATTTCAAGTCAGTTTCAATGTGTGTTCATTACAGAGATAGGCTTCTGTATTCAGCCTACATGTATCTTAGCACAAAGACAACAAGCCAGTGTCACAACACTTCATAATCTGCTTTATATTCAAATGGTATGTCTGTATTTAAGATGTGTAGTAACAGAAAGTGAGACATTTCAAGGAGCACTGAGTTTGAGCCTTTCTATTTCTGTTTCTTGGCAAACATTAGCTTGGCCCAATTAAGTCAAAACTGACAGCTTGTTTTTTATAAGCGTGAACAACTCTTGGATGTGTCGGTGATAAGTTCATTAGTAACAAGATACACTGATACGACAAACACACACACACACAAAAAAAGCAAAGATACAGGAATAAAATCAAAAGGCAGAACGCAGTGAGGAACACCGTTACAGAGTGCTTTACATGAAATAAATAAAACAAAACTAACAAGACAGAAAGCAGCCGAGCAGACACAGGAGGAAAATCTAAAATGTGCAGCTTTGTTTTTAAATCTCAGCGATAAATAAATGAGCACATTTCCCCAAATGTTAGTACTGGGTTGCGACTTTATCTCTGTCTCACACACACACACACACACACACAGACAAAACTGAAATAAAACTTGTGACTTCTCGCTTCATGATAAGGACTGTTGCAAAGACGAAAAAAAGAATCAGACAGTCTGCACATCAGTATCATTATACCTGTGCTACAGCTCACATTTTTTAGGGAAGAATAATGGGTTAAGGGAACAGAGCACTCAGCTTCACCCAACTGATGCACACTGAGGAGGAAGACAGTGGTAACAAATACAGATGAGAGAAAAACAGTATACCCCCTTACTGCTATTTATATCCTAACACTAGTCTGGCACCGTCTCCTTCTGGCCGCTTCAAGTGCAGAGTCACAGCAGAAAGCACAGAGTGTACTCTGCATAGCTGCAACAATCATCTTTGTGTCCGTGTTACGTGTTAGCGTTTACTTTAGTTATGGCTGAATTCAGTTGTTTTGACAAAGCAGCAGAACAGGGAGAGGTACTGAGCAACTAAGTTGTAAAGTTGTCTGATTTGTTACATTGAAATGAACAGTGACAATAAATCACTTACCGGGCAGCTTCGGAGGTCACCACCTGTGTTGTTTGCTGCCTGCAGCAATTCTCCAAACATGTCTGACCTGAGCCGCTCGTTTTTCCCCAACATGCGATCAACCTGTTGGCTGTGCGTAAAAACAGAGACTGAATTAACAGATGAGAGTTGGTCCCAAATACAAATGTATTATATTTTTCACTCAGTGGATACCATAAAACTTCTATCAATAGCCCAGGCTATTATTTGCTTAAATCACTGAACCCTAAGCAAATTGGTGCATTTTTTTCAAAAACATGGGAAAAAAGGCAATGAGCAACTTGATAAGAAATGACCCACAAATTATATATATAAAAAAAATAATATTTAGAAAATTATTTTTAAAAATAGTGGAAAAAAGAAAAAAGCAAGGGAAAACTTTATTTATAATTATTATTTTTTACATTTTAAAATCATGTTTCAGAATTATCATTATGTTTAAGCACTCTTTTTTTAAACTAATTGTCTTGTCTTTATTTTTCTCATACAAATATCTTGCTAAATTTTTTGGTCATCTCTTCTTTCATTGCTCATTGCCAGCTTCCCATGTTTTTAAAGGAAATCAGGCCAATTTGCCGTCACGTTTCAAAGGGTTAAATCGCTGAACTCAACAGGCCTATATTTGGGACAGGCGTCCACATGGGACAGGACTTCAATTCCTTTCACACAAATCTGTTGCTCAGCAAAGATGGAAGTACAATCAAATTGTTTATTTAAACCCATATGAACATTACTTGTTTAAAAATGAGGTTTCAGATAATATATCAATTATGAATCATTCATGTGATCTAGCTCCGACAGACAGAGCATCACAGAAAGACTGAGTTACAGCACTCGAAGGGATTACGGCACACGCCCACTAAATCCTGTTAAAACAATACTAACAACTTGTATTAACAAACCCTTTTGATTCTTTTGATCTGATGACCCGTGTAGACTAAAGGAATATGAATAACTTACAGGGTCATTGAGGAATGGACACATAATCTGAGATAGTCAACAACCCCGTTTTAAACATCCGAAGAACATCTATTAAAAAAAAAAATGAAGCGCTTAACAACCAGACCAGGCCTCTAAGTGAGACAGGCCTTTATTTGTCAAAATATGTAGCCACACCAGGGTAGTAAAAGGGCCTAGGTGTTTAATTGGGACTATGCTTTTAAAGTTTTAGGGAAGTTTTGGGGTACACTTAGTCACCACAACTTTTGTGCATCTGTAACAGACAGAAACTGCACTCTGGAAATCAATATAACATGGTTTAAATTTGGATATGCACATATTTTGACACTGTCAGAAAAGTGTTAATTCAACCATATGTTTATTATTGAGGTGATAGTTGTCTACACATACACAGCTATTTTTAAAAACCAATAATATCCTTTACGTTTTGGCCTCTTGTCCACACACAAATGGAGTTTTAAGTCACTAAAACAGAGATCTTTTAAACTGCTTTCTAATGTTCAGTTACTGTTTATCTGTGTGGACATCTGCTTTATCTGCTTTATATAATGCATATGAGCCAGAAGCGATAACAACAACAACGGTGGACTTGTGGTTTGTTTACATTTTGTTAGCACTGCTTGGTCTAATGCAGGCACATCCAAAGTCCTGCGCGGGTGCAAACTGTGGCCCACAGACTGATTATTACTGGCCTGTGACTAGTCTTTGAAAATACTATATGTGGCTCACCACACATCACTGGTTAACCAAGCAGGATCACTTTGCATTTTTTCCATTCACCTCAAGATGACAGAACTATCATTCAGCTTGTAGAAATGCAAAAAATGAGACAAAACGTTCATTTAGCTTTAAGTCATTCGAGAATATTTAAGGATAGACACATTGATAATAATCAGCACTGGATGTTTAAGTGAGGCTGCTAAAGGACAGGAAGGAAATTGATCTAAGATGCTTAACATTGCAATCAAATAATTTTCTAGTAACCATATTTAATACTTTGACATTTAAATCAGGATTAACACTGTGGCCTGATTTTTGTATCCCATTTTTTAAAGCCATGGCACTAAATCAAGCACTCACCATAAAGCAGTGGTTGACACGTAATGTACGAACTCTGTGAATGGGTGTGGGTCTGAAGACGCACCACAGCAGCGACACACAAACTGTAAAAGAAATACTGTAGGTAAGTTTTAAGACTACATTTCATGCTCAGTTTTACTAATGACCTGTGCACATTCCTGTGACCAGTTAACAATGACTCTAACAATCAGAGCAGCTGTGAGAGGATTTCTTTAGTATTATTCTACTTCACAGTGATTGCCCCTATGTACCTCACATACATGCACATCTTCACATCTAACATGACAAACATCATCGAAAAAACTTAGTTACCTGCTCATAAAGCATCATTGCAAACTTCTGGTGGGTGATGCAGGATTTGGATGAACAAGCATCAGTTGCAGTGTCTGAGACGATGTGTAGATGAATTCTCTCCAGGATGTTCTCCTAATGTGTAAGAGATAAGAACAGATATAACATTTAAACAATGCAAACAAACATGCTGCACGGCATTATTTCCTTACAACCTGTAAATTAATCAGTTAAACACACACAACACATATGTGACACACTTAAAATATCAACATATTATTCAGTTAGGTTTGGACTCAAAACGGCTGTAGATTTTAAAATGGAGTCCCTTTTTCATAGCTTGTGATGTGAAGTCATACTGAACTACTGAGGTCTCTACTTTTCCCCCCATGAGTTCAATAAACACCGAGTTACCATGCACCATGTGCCCTCTATAAACAACTATACAACAACTGTACAAACAACCTACCACGACAAATCTTTGTCTACCATGACAAAGATCAAACACAAAAGTGAATGTGAAAGAAGTGACGATCTCTTCACTAAAATGGGCCGTCTATGCAGTAGAGAGACACAAATACTTTTGAAATTGGTGCTATATGAGCAGAAAAAGCAGATGAAACAGACTGTGGCATTTGTTTTTGCTCAAGAGGTAGAAAACCTTCGACTACCAGAATGCACATGGGCAACACGGCACCAATAAACGCTCCTGCTGGTAGGTGACAAATCGTGAGCTGCCCAGGGCTGTAAATATAGACAGAGGAGGCAGTGCAGTTGCACTAGGGCCTGTGAGGTGGGGGGCCCATAGAGACAGAAGGGTTGGGTGGAGAATGGACCCTTACGAGTGACTGCCACCTTGAAAATATGCCCAGGTTCAAAAAAGAACTCTCATTAAATTAAAAACAATGCCATTTGCTATATATGCCCTTCAAAGAGGCAAACCCACCTCTGTCAGGTTTTTTCTTTTTTGTAAAATAGTCAATAGCATCTATAACAAAATAATATGCTTATTCTATAACTAAAAATCAGCTATTAAAATTGTTAAATTAAATTAATAATTTCTTAGGTATTTTTTGTCATATACAGATATGCAATGAGGATAGCTGGGTAATATGTATGTTGATATTATCCAGTGTCAAGTCTCAAGACAATATGTGCATGATAGCGTGCACTAGGGCCCGTCATAATGGTGCGCGCTGGGGCCCATTGTAACTTCCTTATGCCACTGGAGCTGCCCATCCAAAAATATATGGTGGTCACATGGTAAAAAATGATCTTGAATTATAGTTAAACAGCAAGCCAAAATATGTTTCTGAAAACATTTTAGGTGAGGAATAGACAGTGTAGTGACAGAATCTTCGTTCACGTGTTACCAACACTGCTTAGTTTTACCGTTTGAGCTCAATATTTTCAGCATCTGTTTCCACAATACAGGAAACAGTATCGGGCCAACTTCCTGTTCACAAACTCTCAAGTTACAGCTAAACAGTGCACTAAAATATGTTTCTGAGAACACTGGGAAAAATATAGGCAAAACAGTAACAGAATCTTGGTTTATATTTGATCAGACCTGTAGAGTTTTACAGTTTGATCTGAGTTTAGTCTTAGTTGAAGAGCCACTTCAATACTATTTCTGTCCAAGGTGGCGGCGGGCATACAAAATGAGGAAGCGCAATCTGTAGTAGCCCTTGAGCCAGTGAAAATCTACTGACTGAGCAGAGGGATCTGGGCACTGGTGAGACGGAGAGAAGTTTAAAACAGTTAATTTATACATAATACCTGCATTATTCTGATACAAAACTGGTTGAAAATCGGTGTCCCTTTAAATATGCAACAAAGCAAGAGGCCAGAATTCAGAATTAACATACAGTGAAAGATAAATCCGGTGATTACACAGGACCAAGGCCTTTTGTCAATGGCCTCTGTTTCTTACCTTCAGTGTCACAGAGGAAGAGGAAGTACCATAACATTATTTAATACACAGTTAAGGTCTTCCACTGGATATTACTTTGATTTAACGCTAAAAGACATAGTGTCAACGTACGAAGCACTCAGCAGCATCATCCATCAGGCCAAGTTGGAAGCGCTGCTCATCCTTAAAAGTTTCAGCTAGGGCGTTACGCAGGCTGTCGGAGGGCAGCACACGCTCTCGGCTCTGCTGGAACTGGCTGAAGATACTCTGGAGAGGAAAAACAATGATCAGCTACTCAATAATAATAATTTTAAAACCAGTATCAACGAGTAATGAGATATATCTTTAACCATACTTCAAATAATGCCAGGTTTAGCTCAAAGTGCAGAGACATACAAACCTTTAAAGCACAGAAAATGCAGGCATCACCGAGACAGAAGTGACCTGAGAGCTGCCTCAAACTTCTCCTGAAGATGTCCAGCTGCCAAAGCACCTGTGAAGGTTTAACAACAGCAAAAACATCAAAATAGAGACGTGCACATTAACTCATTTCAAGGATTTCATGAGCTCAAATCAAACATCTTAAGGCCCAGGCACAATAAACCTAAGTCAAAGAACTAGCGTCAACAAAGGCCGACTGATGCATCGCCTCATATCTCCTCCACCAAAAAGCTGCACTTGAACACACCGCCAAGACTACAGCCACCAGCCAACTAGCACATATGTTCTGCGGTAGTCTGTATCCGTCACTGAAAAAGGGAAACAGGGAGACCAACAGGATGAATTTAAGATGCTAGTTAGCCCGTTAGCACCACAACAATGTTAAAAGAACAAAGGATATTTACTGTGCGCTAGAGAGCAATGAAAAACTAGGGTGATGGATGCTCACCGACAGCCTGACATTGAGCAACAGCTGACAGTCGGCCTGGTGCATCAGGGCCATTAAAAACAAAATTCTGATATAACCATTGAATGAAATTCCTCAGTGTAATACCAAAAGGTTTATAGTGCTGCCAAACCCACTGAAAGTTAACACTCAACTCTGCAGCCTTTCTCAGCTTTTAGTCATTTTCATCTCATTATTTTGGTTTTCTGGTCCATGTGGCTGAGTCCCAGCATCTCTCACCAACCCACACGTTAAAAAAAACACATCCAGCTCACACACGTCATCAAGACTCTGCCAATAAAAATAGCAAAACAATTTGAAAAAACAAATATAAATAAAATCGAGCTAGAGACAGATATTTTATTCAGGAGCTGACAGACCAAATAATTAAAAAAACATAAGCGAATGTTGGCCGGTGGCAAAAAGGACTCCACTCCACTAGGATAATGATTCCAAAAATGTTCGCCAAAAGAGAAGGATGCTGCGTTTGTTTTGGAGTGTGCTTCTGCTTGCTAGTGGCGAGAACATGATTCATTCACCTTTACAGTGAAGTGTTTTAAAACTATAAGACAAGAGTGCCGAATGTTTTAAGGAAAAGGTGCTGATTTGTTTGTTTGAGCACTGAGACGGTTTTGGTCAAGTGAAGTTATTTTAAATATATGTAGTGTCTATTTGCACCCAGCAGAGAATAGTTACACTGCAGCTATTTGGCTATTTATACCCACCCCTACAACGTGTTACTACGGCCCCCTCTTTGTGATTGGCTAGTGCTCATCATGTTGACACATTGAGGTCGGAGGTGGTTAGGGTGAGGGCAGGGGTACGCAACCTGTGGTTCTGGAGCTACATGTGATTCTTTAGCTTCTCTGCAGTGGCTCCCTGTGGATTTGTCAATATTTTTTTTTTTTGTTTTACATTTTAATATTCATACATCATTGTTCTAGGCCTAAAGTGATTTCACATTCTCCGATTGTAAAAATGCGTAGCCTATACACAGATTAAATCTTTGTTTTTTTGTCAACTAAAATGTGCGTCACACGTCTACAACCTGGCGCCTTTTCCTCTAAATTTTGCTAAACCTCAATGGAGGTCGCTCGTCTTGTGTCTCCCAAATCCAAAAAGGGAAAAAAGAGAATTTAATAGTGTGTGTGTCTTCATCACCAACGCTGCAAAGTTAAAGCAGCACATATAGTAATCATGAATAGCTCACTGCAGAGGAGCAACCTTGTGGTAAAAGATATCAATGAATGCTTATTTAGAGCCATTAGTAATGTTGCACTGTATTGAAATGTCTTTCTAATATTCTTCCCCCCTCATATTTGCAAACGAGGCAAAGCATTAGTAACACCTTTTAATGTAATGCAGTCCAGTCCAATACAACTGTAAACTATAACCTCAATAAAAACATATAGTTAAATCAATACCTCCTTGGCAGTGTCCACCAAAACTGATCATTATCATTTTTGTGAAGGTGGAATTTATGGCCAAGGTTGCTGACCCCTGGGTTAGGCCAAAGAGGTCATGGTTAAGGCTAGTAGCCAATTTTGACATTGCTAGGATGCCCAGGAATACATACACCCAAGCATAAATAGCTATGTATTCTTCTTACACTCTGGGTCCCAGTAGCATTTTTGGCTACGGACACCTGGGTGCTAACAGCACCTGCCTTTAATTCAAGTATGTTTTCAGTCATTTAGAGCTGGTGGAAAATGGTTCTTCACCTGCACAGCGCTGTTTAGGAAGCAGCTATTTTGCCCGGGCTCATTCAGCAGGCCTTTGGTGAGCGCGAGAGACAGCATGCTCCCAGGCTGGTAGGATTTTTTCAGACCTCCTCCAGGTTTTTTGAACATCTTCACCCATGCCATGGAGTTAGAGCCTGCAACTGATTAAAACAAAAAAAAGAAAGAAGAAAACCCCTCAGGTTATGACATGTAGAAGGTGTCAGTCTGTGTTTGTGTGCCCTTTTAGGCAATTTACACTTCATGTGGAGCCTTAACGTAACTTCAAAAATAATGGATGACCCATTTAAAACATACTAAACATACAAACATGTTAAATTCTGTTTACTTCAGTGCATTTCCTTTAATGTCTGATTCAAAATGTGATTATTATTGCATGACACTATGGAGGCATAATAAGCAACCCTGGATGGAAATTCAGTTCATCTTGGACTCAGTTTTCATTACATCACTAATCCAAATGACTGATTTGGTTGGACGCCAGATGAATCATGTCCTCTACCTTCTCCAGAGTTGGGGGGAGACTTGCTGCGGCCGGACATGCTTGGAGGTGGGAGCTGGTGCGCTGGTCTGGCCATGGGCTCCATCCATTTCATCCCCACCAACCTCCAGAGCGGTTAGTTGAAAGCATGGTCAGGATCAGCCACAAGGCAGCCTCAGCCATGTGCTACTGGACATTGACTGGCAACTGGACAATGTCTGAGGACAGATGGAAAGGAAGAGGTAAAATATAAATGTGCTAACACAAATCCACAGTGCAGCTATAGCGAGGCTTAAAAGCAGAAAAGCCAGCTAATGCTTCAAAAGTAGTGCTGCAGAACTGCATAACATCATAGATGGAGATTTCGCAGGGGATACTTCCCCCTCCATATTTAGAGCCTGCGCATTTGTATCCCTCAATAAAAATATGAAAGTAGCAAAGGACTTCTTCTTTGACAAAATTAAAGACTTTTACACCATAAATCGGTGCATAAAAAATCACCAGAAAGCAAGAACTCAAAATTTTCTGGCTGAGGACTCCCAAACAACCATATGTCACCCCCCCAGTGTTGAAATTAAACCTACACCATTGCAGAAGACAAACAAAAAAAGCACACAAACACAAGTCGAGCACAAAGTTTTTCCTCATTCTGACAGAAACTGCTGAATATAGCAGCCAAATAAACACTCAATTAGATTAATTCCCACACTATGTACTGCTGTTGTATCTCCCTACTTGTTCAGAAACACTGAAACATGAGCCTCTACAGTCTGCATTGTGACCACCACATCGGCTGATGTAAGACCATGACAACATTTTAACTGTTTTTAGACCTGCTTATGGGGGAAAGAGAACCTGGTGACTTATGGACAAGGCTGTAGCCATGGAGTCAACATGGGGGAGGGGACCAAATCCACCAGAGGGGGTCTGGGGGTCGTCCCCCTCAACTCATTTACCACTATAATATATCATAACAACATAAATTGCTGACGCTTTACTCAGACTATCTGTTGACTATGAAGATATATATAATGCCATTGAGACATTATCATTGGTTGAATATGCCTGTGAGCTGTGTTCTCTTGGGGTACGGCAACACCACTTGGACAAACCACTGCAGTACACTGTAATACTAAAACCAGTAGTAATAATAATAGCAATTTAAAGAAGACGAAGATATACTTTATTAATCCCTGATAGGGAAATTCAGGGCCCGAAATACACGCACATGCACAAACAGGACCTATACATGCATTAAATGGAAAGATGTCAGAGCGAGGAGGCTGCCTTGGACAGGCTTCCCGAGCAGTTGGGGGTCCAGTGTCTTGCTCAAGGGCACCTCAGAAGTGATCAGGAGGCAAACTGGCACCTCTCCAGCTAACAGTCCACGCTCCATACTTGGTCAGTGCTGGGACTTGAGCCGGCGATCCTATGGTGCCCAAGCCAAGTCCCTACTGAGCTGCTGTTGCCCTGAATATCTTTGAATTTTGTTTATAATAAATGATTGTTTAGGACAGTGGTTTGTGTTTACCTGTCATAGTTGTTGTTGATGTTGTTGTTAGGGTCCGGGCAGCTAAGCTGCCAGGACACTATTGTAATCCTAGGTATTCTTCTTCTTTCTTCTTTCTTCTTCCAAGGAAATCATACTTCCCATGGGTGAAAACTCACCAAACTTTGCACAAAGGTCCAGTCTCATGCCAGATATCCTCAGCTGTAAACTCAAGCCAGAAGTCCTGATGGTGGCGCTACAGCAAGCGCCTAAAGTTCAAAACTTTGAAAATTCATAACAAATCAACCATACGTGCTACAACTTCACAACTTTCATCAAACTGTAGCCCCAATACTGAAGAAACCTTTGTACATTTAAACCTATTAAAAATTATGAAGTTCATCACTCTGGTTTTTTTTTCCAAAGACTGTAAAACTTCTTAAACCTATCTCCTCCCACAGTTTTTGCTCAATTGACACCAAACTTGCTACAGAGCATCTTCAGACTGTCCTACAAAAACTACGTTTCTCAGATTTTTGATTTATCAAAATGCATCAAAATGTTTGACTGTAAACGGTACTGTAAACATATACATGCAAGTTCTTGCTAGATAAATCTTCAATGTTCATGAAAAAATGACAAAATTCTAGAGTCATGGTAGATGATATGTGGCAAATTTCAGAATTTTATCTCAAAAACTGAATTTTTGACAGCATTTTGAATTTTGCTCTAATGTGAACAATTGGAGTCAATGTAAAAATGGCAAATTTAAACATCAGTTTTTCACTTATGAAGCAAATCAATCATTGTTAAAATAAATTACCAACATCTCCATGCTGTCTAGATGCAATATGTTTATTTTCAGATTTTTGTTTCGATAAGTGAATTTTTTACAGTGGTTTGAAATCTGCTTTTCCATGCATGGACGGCTGTGAAAGCTATAATTTATATCATTTTTTATCAATGTATGGGGGGATTTTTTTTTTTTTTTGCTTATTTGAAAGTTAATGGGGGGTTATGTCCTCCTACTATATGTGATAATTACTGCCTTGCTTATGGATGTTCAGACACCTTTAGGGCAGTTTTTATTTGTAATTAACCCTGTTGCTGCTTCATTGCTGACAGATTATTTGCCGAGGTAGAATGACAAGGAACAAAACAACAATAAGCATAATAGTTATTGCATTTTTTTTAAAAACTACATAACTTTATCATTACAGTTTTCTAATAAAACCTTAAGTGGTTCTGCATTGCTTACATTTATATTAGCTTTGATCCGCAGCTATTTCTTTTCTCTTTGTGGATATGATAATGTGTCAACAAAAGAAATAGCTGCATTATGGAGCTGATAACAAACATAAACAAAAGCTCCTCTTCTTTGAAACTCAATTACATGAAATTTAAGCTACAGGCTTGAGTACAAATGTAAACAGCAGGGTAACCCCACCACTGAAAGATCCAAACACACAACTGCAGCCTTGTTTTTAATTATACTGACGTGCACAGAGGTCCCACAGGAGACTACATTATTTTTATCTTAATCTGATGCTGCTGTGGTTTGTTGACATGTGTAATGTTTTACACATAAGGGGAGTATTTCTGATTAATAGGTGAGAAAGACACGAAAATTGTGATTTTTCAACCGGATATTAAACTTTTACAGGCATATCTTGTGTTTTATTTTGTTAATAGGCTTATGTGTAATTTCTATGCTCAAGCAATGACTGATTGCAGTCATTTAAATGACCTATTTTATAAATAACCCAGCGTTTTCATTATGTAAACTCATCTGTAAAGGCTGTATTTGGTGTCAGTGCCCACATGTGTTTCTGCACCAGCCTCTCTGACAACATGTGATGCCCGTATAGGCCTATACGGTCTGACATAAGCGCCCATCTTTGCAGTCGGGTTCATAAAGAGGACATTTACTGAACGGGATTGCATGATCATCCTGAGATTTCCTGCATTTAGAAAAAAAACTAAAGCCTCGTCGAGCGCGCTCCCACAGCAGGAGACACGCTGCCAGCGTTGCACCACGGTGAACTGTATACATGGGAACAGCGCCCGGTCAGCTACTGTAGCATAAATATGCGGCAACTTGCATTGAGGCATTAACAAAACAAGTGCTGTGCCGACTCACCTTAAAGGGAAGCGGATACTTGATTGCCTCCAATGAAGGCGCAGGGCGGTCCAGCTGTCAACGCGCAAAATCCCCAACACTTCTCCCCGAATGCTCCAAATAAAACTGGCTAGAAAACACTGCAGATATGTCCAGACGCATGTAACGCACTATCTGTCATAGTGCAGCATTCCCAATCCCTCCGACACGCACACAGACTGCAGCCCGAGCCGCTGTTTGCTGCCACACACACCCGGGCGGGACAGTGTTATTTCGGTAAAAAAAAAAAAAAAAAAAAAATCGTCCGCTTTTTTTCCTGCACAAACGGGGCCAGTGATGGCCTGTGCATGTGAATGTCCGACGCGGATTAGTGATGTTTTGAGACTTGAGAGGTCAAACTCCGCCCCTAGTGTAGCCTCAAGTGCACTGCTGCTGTATTGCAATCTTCAGTCCCTGCATGGCAAACTGTGTGCTGGCGGAAGGTCAGACTTCCAACTTGTCATGATGATGATGAGAGAAGACATCACATGACTGCACTGGTTTCATAATCATGCAGCACTGTGGGGACTAAACCCTGCCTGTGTGTGATTTTTTTTTTTATTTATTTCCTGTGAATGCTCTCACTTAAATGTCAAACAACACAACAGAATACTGTTTTATATCTGGATTAAAGGTGAAATACCAAATGTTTAAATATTCCAAAACTACCATGCACTGAAAAAAAGAAGCTTTCATCCTCTTTCTCATCATTTGATTCACTATTAAGCTTTTTTTTTTCAATCAAACAGCAATAATATTCTTAATCTACCATCTCTGTCTCTGTGACTGCAGTAAACAGGACAATTCACAAAAATCGGGGCAGATGGAAGGCCTGGAAGGGAGAGCCTGCAGAGCTGAGCAGGTTTTAAGTGAAGACAGGACGACTGATGGTGCACACAAGCCACAGTCAGCAGAAATGACACTCAGTGATTGGAGTGTCTGTTTCTTTCCCACATAAATTTTAGTGCTGTGATACTCAATTTACAGCCCGTTGGCCAAACCTGGCTCGTGATATGCTGCAGGGTGGCCCACTGAGTATTTTCTTTTTTTAAAGATTTTTTGGGGGGGCTTTTTACCTTTAATGGATAGGACAGCCAAGTGTGAGGGGGGGGAGAGAGAGTCAGGGGACAGGGCCTCTATGCATAGGGGCACCTGATCTAAACACTAAGCCACTGACGCCCCCGCCAGCCATGTTTTCTAATTCATTGAAAATAAATTAATTTCTATTTTTTGTGTTTTTGTTCTTCAAATGTAAAGAAGCTGCCAGAGTGCACAGAAATATCAAAATAGACCTTTATTTATTTTTATTTATTTATTTATTTTAACAGAGGTACTGGCTAAGCCCCAAATGTCCTCAAATCCTAGAAACGCCCCTGCACACACTTGACCTGGGTGGTGCTGCTGCAACTGGATTTGCCTCATTTATTCATTTGTTTATCCGTTAGATATTATTAATGTTTGTTTAGTAAATGACCCCTGGCCTCCTGTCATTTTGCAAAAGTGGCCCCTGAGGAAAGCAAATTAAGTATCCCTGTTTAAGTGGGTCTGCCCAAAATGTCCAAAGCTTCATTATTCAGTGCAACAATAATTAAATTCCCAAAAATAATCAGATCAAGGATAAAATGAGTGATTTGATGACGCACTGTTTACCATCCTTATGCCACATGCCATGTTGATCACCTCCTGCTTTTCTCACCTCCTTGAAATACAATGCACACAGTGGATCCTAGTAGATAATTTACAGTGTGTGTGTGAGTGTGTCTTCAGTATGTGGGCCAGCCTGTGAAAAATAGCGTATCTGACTCGTCGTTAGTTGTTACACTGAGAAGTTCTCGCTTATTTTGAGTCCAAGAATGAAATCTGTTTGTGAATATTTAACAGGCACATCCTCTATTTCAGTGATACGCTTCGACTGTAGGGAAACTATTATTTTCATACAGGTCCTGATATGTTCTGCAGCGCTATATACTGAAGTGAATATATGGGAAAACTGTGGAGCATGTGTCGATGGGATGGTACAGTCTAACTGTATATAGCTTTTCTCTGATCCCATCTTGGCTCCAGCAATAGCACTGAAACCTCCCTTGAGACGCGTGAGGTGTTTTTGGTATTTTTTATTTTAGGCTTCATATTTCACCCTCTGAATGTTGCACAGCTGAGCTCTGTTCAGATGAGCTGTCAAACTCTACTGTTCTTTAGTTTATTTTTGGAGTCAGGATTTTTTTCTTTGTATCCATTTTGTTCTTTCTTTTTTCAGTTTCCAGAGTGGAGTTCAGCCTTTCTGGGAAAAAAGTGACTTAAATAGACTCTCAGCAACTATAAATCAGTGACTACGAGGGCATTCAGAGTTTAAACAGTAACTTGAGTTCAGTTAGGTCTATTATTATCATGTTTTTAGATTTCTATCACAGACAAACAGGATTTACATGTTGGGATGTCTGACACGTATTCCCCTCTATACCTGTGCACCATCATGAAAGTGAGACATCACCTTCTACATGTACTGCGGTGACATTGCTTACATAAGACTCTCTCAAAGTTAAGTCTTAAAATAGCTCAATCTTTCAGGGAGTGGGTGAGACAAACACAGCTGCCGTATTAATTCATTTGAAATGATCCAAATGGACATTTCTTATCGTGACAGTAATGACACAGCTGAAAAAAATTAAAATCCCCTCTGCACATTTGACTCACAAACCATTTGGTGTTAATAGAAATGCAAATTCATTTGATTGTTGAGGTTTTGGAAAATGAAATTCATGCATTAGGTTTGCTCATGAGTCCCCACTGGCCTTGAATTCAATTTTCTCCCCGTCTATGTTTTCCAGTCATCTGAAATACAGAGTTTGTTAAACTGGATGTGCAGTTACATTCAGAAGCATAAAAAAGGTGTGTATTAAAGATAGACTGTGCCAGCTGCAGGCATCCAAGAGACACAACGCCGAAAAGTCACAAATACAGTGAGGCAAAATGGCAAGCAAGAGTGAATCTGGAGTTGGATTTTACTTTTACTTTGCTCTGGTGAGCGTGTTTAGAAATGGTAACCAACAACCCTGCATAGTGTACCTTTGAGTTAGTCATTAGAGAGACAATAGACAGTATGTTTGAGGAGGCAATACACTTAAACTGTGGAAGTAAAGGCACACAGAGCGACTGTTTTCTGCCAAGTTCTTCAGAAACACAGTGAGTTCAACATCAAAATATAACACATTAACACAGTATTGCTGTTGTCGGCATTTGTAGTGCATATGTGTCTAAAAACGATGCAGAACAAACATTTTAATCTACTCTTCGGTGTTCTTCCACTCCAAACAAGGCGTGGCTATATCCATTTTGTATTGATCTGTGTGTTATGAAATGTATTTGCCTAAAAAATCAAAGTACCAGTTCCATGCCATTGCAGATCAAAGTCCAGCTTTCTCAGTCTTCCTCCCAGATCGATGTAGTGATGCCATGCTTATGACCTCTGTTATTTCCTCAGAATAAAATGTTTCTCAGTTGCAATTTGAAACAATTTCTTTTTCTTCAGCAGTCAACAAGAAATCAGAGCTCTTAACCATTATTTTATTTCTATAAATCTATAAATTACTTGTTTTTGTGCTGAATTTTACATTACTTTACTTTCAGTGATTTATATTTTATATTTGTATGTTCAACAGTTGCTTGCTCTAACATTAATGGGTAACCTCAGTACTTTTCTTTCTTTTCCTATTTTCTTATGTTTCTGTGTCTAAGTGACTTATGGGGACGACATTTTTTGAAATTGTTCCAATATTGAGTGAGAGGGCTGCACCCGCGAAACAGTCTGAGCTTTTTGTTAACTTTTTATTTAATCAGAAACAGCCCCAAAATCTTCATCACCAACCCACCAGACTCTTTAAATAAACAGTAATTTTAGAGTGCACAGAGCCAGCGTATTTTCACATCTAACTGGTTGAATTAAAGGTTTATTTTAACCAAACTAGAGGTGGTGATTTTGGAACAATGGAGAGATGAACCAAGATGGTTTTTGTGAGGTTTTTTGTGTCTGTAGACTTTAAATGGAGTCTGGTGAATTTGGTGATTTCATGGCTGTGCCTGGTTAAACAAAATGGATCTTACTCTTTAACAAGGAGGATCCTTTCCATTATGTGTTTAGACACTTAGAATAACAGTCTGAGCCTGTCAATGGCAAAAACAAGCTCTTTTAGTGGACGTAAACTGATGGTGCACAGTTTCCCCAAGTGGTTACATTGCAGCCTGTTTTTCCGCTTTCACTACTGGAAGAATTTCAAAAGTTTTTGCTCCTATTCGTCATTCAGATACAAAAACTTGGAAAAAAGGGGTACAAAATACTGAAGTTACCCTTTAGGTTAAGATTTGATTTTATGATAATATATGGATAGCAAGAACATCATACTTTATGTGTGTATTTTTCTGTAATGCAGTTTTTTGAAGTAGATATAACTGAAATACTGCTCACTGATATGCACTAAATACAACTTACTGCATGTTCCAGTTGGGTGCCATCAATAAATACTTTGCATTCTTTATTTACATTACATTTTCATCAATTCATCTAAACATTTATAAAATTTACAGTTTTGCTTTCAGTATCAGTGGAAACACACTAGTCATCAAATGCATGAAACATTTTGTGTCCGTTGAATGGGAAAAACCCAAAATATTGGTTAGGAATTGTAACTGTGCTACAAAATGACCGTTTTGCTGTCATCACAGGTGGGGGCCAGAACACTGCAGCCAATATCATGTTGCCAGATTACAGTAAGCAACCTACAGGTCGTCAGACTCTGGGATTTTGATGGGCTCCAGGGTAATAGTGGGTAGGATCAGATGGGTGCCCTCAGATATCCACCCCTGGGCTGTCCTGTTGAAGGTGGGTCGCTTCATCCCCGGCTCCTGCAGCTCTGGGAAGCTGGGTGGGTTCAGGTCCACCACGGGGAGCTTGAATGTGATTCCTTTGGGAGCTTTCTCAAAGCCACCAAAAGGAGTGGCAACCCTGTGATTGACATCAAGTGTGAGTGGCAGCCTACTTGTTGTGCTCTGCTTGTTAAAATGTGCTCATAGTTTTCTCACCGGTTAAAGCATTTGTACTCAGGAAGGTCTGGTCGTGGGTCTGGTGCTGACATTGTCACTTTCAGAGTTTCGGCGAGGTCAGGGTTACTGAGGATTGCCTGATCCCACGGGGAGTGGTAGGACTTTGGCATAGGTGAGGCATCTACCTTCTCTGTAGTCACTTCTGTCATGGAGCAAACAGAAACAGAGAGGCAACATGAAATCAGTGGTTTTAGGTTAAATAAACAACAAGTAACTTTTCTGCCTACTGCCTCTATTGGCATTCACTACAATCTACTGTGGCTGTTGGAAAATGACCAAACAGAGTGAAGGAGTCTGTAATGCATTTGTCAATCATGTCAGTCACTCCATGAACTGCTGTTAAACTGTCAGACTGGACAGATCAAACATAAATCAAGATTCTGTCACTGCAGATCCTTGACTTCAGAAACATATTCTAGTGCACTGTTTAAGGCTTGTTTATGCTTTTAGCAAGGACACGAGGTATGTTTGGATCTTTTATGCTCTGTGCAGTTTCTCCCCACAGCAAAACCGACATTCTAACAGAGCCGTGTCTTACTCCAAAGTCGTCGAAATTCGGTGCTTGGGCAGTGACTTGCAGTGTCAGAAACCAATGAAAAAAAGCATCCTTTAACGTTGGCATGATATGTGGCCGGTTGCCATTATAGTTTAACAGTGCTCAGCAGTGTCAGGGGGAAATGCAGCGGGACAAGGACAAAAGTTAAGGTGGTGAAAGTCCGACTGGGGTGGGCAGGAGGGGTTGTGGCTGGGTCCAACAAACAGCGACCTTCACCCAAGAGAGCGGTGTTTGTGTCCCATAAGATTCTAAAGCCAAACCCTGTTCTCTTTTCCTAAACCTAACCACGTGTTTTTGTTGACTGAACCCAACCGCATGTGTTTGTTGTTGAAGGAAAAAAACATCAATTCACGGTGTTGTACTGACTCAGTGCATTTATTTTGAAAGAGACTGTATGTAAATGTTACATTTCCTGTGAAAACGGACGTGTGTTTGGAAAGAAGACAATGTATGTAACAGGCTGAACTTGACGCGGTGTCCCAGAACGTCATCGACCAACGCACCTCGTACCTTGCACGTCGTATGTGGCCGTGAAAAGTCCATGACCAAACGTCAATATGTGACGAGGTCGGAGTAAGAATGTGTTGTCTAACAAACTGTGGGGAGTGGTGTAGCGAAAACTCATCTCTACAGCATGGCTCTCCACCCCTCCCTGTCCACATAGGTAGAAAAAGTTAGATGTGCATGGCCAGGTGAAAACCTACTGCACAAAACACCCACGAAGGGCTGTGTCTAATGGAGTGACATCACTTTTGCAGTGCAGATACTCCCAACCCTCACAGATGCATCAAGCATAAATCAAGCATTAGCTGTAAAATGGTAGAGTTTGTTATGGCCGGTGGCCAATGCTAGGCTTTCAACATGGTTGCCGGGTCACAAAATTTCTCTCTTTACAGCAAAACAGTGCACTAAAATATGTTTCTGAAACACTGGATGCAAAAAATAGGCAACACAGTATGACTGCAGTTGACGATCAGTGATTGACATGATTGACAGCTACGTTAGAGAGTCCTCGGCTTGGATTGGTTGTTTTATTCACATGCAGTATAAAACACGCGTCTCTGCTATGAAGCAATGGAGTAGGCAGAAGGACAGGATTTCTTTACACAGATTATCTGTCTCATTTAGTGCTGTGTGGATATACTGACAGTTTCAGCAAATACGAGACAAGGTTATTTTAGTAAAAGTTACAGCTTTAATGCTGAGCTGTTTTCTGGGGTGGGGGCAGTGGTGGTGGTGATGGGGTGTGGCTAAAGAGTGGATAGGATTATGAATAGAGACTGTGCTTAGAGAACACAGGCAGACTGAGTTGTCTGTCACTGAGATCTGGGGCCTTAAAATAGCACATAGTTGAAGTGTGTACTCATCATATAATGTGTCGACATGGGATGACACCCTACTGGAGCATTTAAGAATCGGCACAGGATTCTGCTGGCCTATTAAAATATAATATAACAAAATAAAATGAAGCATTTAACGCTGCTCAGGTTGTGTTACGAATCAGAGTTACATCCATGTTGTCTACTCAAGCTTGTTGCCACAAAACAAGACCAGCTGTTATGACTGTATGATATCAGTTGTCATTATTATGACAGCGTTACATAATCAGTTACTATTATTTGAATGTGCAGCGTAACAGATTAGGTTTTTATTTTTTATGTTTTTACAGTTTGACAGCGGAAGAAATACAGTAGGAATTCTTTCAATGACCAGGTCTGATGATAATGTTAGCACATTTATTTTTACCCGTGATTATGATTGATATTTTAATGTTTAAAGGTCCAGTGTGTAGGGGGATAAATTGACAGAAATGGGATGTAATACTTTTTCCATTAGTGTATAGCGTCCTGAAAATAAGCATCGTCTTTTTGTTACCTTAGAACGAGCCGTGTAAATCTACTTACAGAGCAGGTCTTCTGCTATTGTTTCTACAGTAGCTCAGAATGGACAAACCCAACACTGGCTCTAGATAGGGCCATTCACATTTCAGTGTCAGCCACTTCAGTTCCCCACAGGCTTGACACATGGGAGAAGGTTCGGTTGATTGCAATCTGCAACCTCACCACTAGATGCCACTAAATCCCACACACTAGACCTTTAAATCTTGATTTATATTGTAAATTTTAAAGTTTTCTGTTGGATTCATCATAAGCAGCCTCACTAGCTTAACACTATAATTACCTGTAACAGTGACTGCTGGATTTTCAGTACTTCCTTCAGCTGGTGCATCCACTTTAATTTCCACAGTGTGTGTATTCTCTGTTGAAATGTCATTCTGCGAAACAGAATAAAGCACAGTACATGTATTATGCTTTGGTTACCAGTTGCGTAACAAAATGTAAACCTGGCACATCTATAGCTGCTCCATGCACTGATACACACGCATAAACACACACTTATAGCTACATCGCGTGCACATACACACGGACACAGAAACACATCAGCAGGCACTGATAAAGAGGAGTAGCTCCTCAGCAAAGTGCCTACACAGCCTCTCAGAACTATTTGGCTGGACGATGTAAAAGGCAAGAGGCACATGTCTCTCTTATCACCCATGTGTTGTAACACTTTTTTTTGAAGAGCATATTTCCTGATAATTTTGCTAAATGAGTAATACACAGACAATTTTACACTTTCTCCTGCAGACAGCATTGATGCCAGAACTCCAGATAGTGATAATCAAAAATGTGCAAGAAGACAGAATTGAATCGACTCACATTCAGCAGTGCGTTTGCCTCGTTTTGGATACTTTCAAATGTGTATTTTTCGGATCTCCTCTGGCGCATTTTGAAAAGCCGGGAACCTCTGTTGGAAAGCAACGATAACTCCTCCAGCATAATGTCTTTAGGAGTGCTGAGCTTCTTTCCGAGATCCATTGTGTCCCCTGTTGAAAAAAATATACATAAAGATAAAGGTAAAGAAAAAGAAAATAATCTGTGTCGATTTAGTAGGCTTAGACAATAATGAATCAACCAACCAATCAATCAGTTAATCAGTCAGTGTGTTAACAGTTGCTGAAACACTAAGGCCAACATGTATCATTTAGTTAAGGTATAATTTTAAAGAGGATAACCAATCCAAAGGGTTGTCACTGATGTTATTGGGTTGATAGCAATGGGAAAAGGTGGGCAACTGCTTTGGGTGTCCCAGAGTTTATGGTGTGGCATGAATGATGATTTGATGAAAGGTTCCATGTGTTGGATTCAGGGGGATGGTATATAATATTTATAACTACGTTTTCCTTAGTTTAGAAATCACCTGAAAATAAGAATTGTTGGGTTTTCGTAACCTCAGAATGAGCTGTATGTATCTACATATGGAGCAGGTCCTCGTCCGTAGTTGTTTCTACAGTAGCCCAGAACAAACAAATAACACTGGCTCCATAGAGCGCCATTTGTGTTTTCACATTGGCCACAGTAGGTCTTCTACATGCTTGACACATGGGTTGGTTGCAGTCACAGCCAATATAAAATAACGGATAGCCAACGTGACGCCATCCTCAAGTTCAGTTTTTTGGCCATCACCACCTTAGGTTTTTGGAGCCAGAAGGTATTTGGACGAGAGGGTGGAGCTGTGGAGGAGCGAGGGGTGGATCTGACTCATAGCTTGTGATGAAGCCTTGCAGACAGCTGGTCATTCAAAGAGGCCACACCCTTAATAATGCATTACTTTAAGCCTTAATAGGATGTGTAAAAAGGTGAGTTACATTAAAAAATCATCCACCATACAGGTATCATAAAGAGGAAAATTAGCTATAGAGACGAGGCTGTAAACATGTTTATTTCTGCTGTAAAGTTGGACATTTTAACATCGGGGTCTATGGGAACTGACTGGCTTCTGGAGCCAGCCTCAAGTGGCCATTTGAGGAACTGCAGCTTTTGGCATTTCCACATTGGCTTCATTTTTCAGCCCTAGAGATTGCTGCTTGGTTGCAATCTGCAACCTCACTGCAAGATGCCACTAAATCCTACACACTAGGCTTTAATTGCACATTTGTTTGGGAATACAAAAGCACAATATAGACTGAAAGAGTGAGCACCTCAACATGGCCTTTTAACCTCATATTTAGGCCGTCCTCTAGAAAGGTCCTGTGTCAAAAAAATCTTGCTTTAATGCCTGTAATGCATCAGCTGATGCTATAAATTCCGTATCATCAAATTACGACAAACTAACTTGGGAGGGAGCTGGAGTCGTTACAGACGGTTGGGATAGTGGGTTAATCCCACCCTGGTTTTAGAGCTGGAAAGTGCTGCATACACAATATAAATATACGCTGATATCAGTTTGCCAGCTGAAGGTTTAAGAGAGGGTCCATAAATGACATCAAAGGTGTCAGAAAATTCAGCTTTTCCATTTTGTAAGCCCTGTCATGGAAACTGAGTTATCATTGTACTTGAGAATTAGTTTTGGATGGACGTGATGCTTCCTCATCCACCACGACAGACGGTATGTACCCCAGCTGTCACAAACCGTCACGTTATCCAAACGGCTACACACAGTTGGCCCTCAGAACTTCCCTCCCCTCTCCAGAAATAGACTTTTGAAAAGGACAACGACAAAAGATTAGTCACCATAGGTAGTAAATCACCCCATTAGCTTATTTATGGCAAGTGCGGGAGTGCAGCCGTGACATTTGAACCCGGATCACAATGGATATTCTGTTGCAACAGTGTGTTTGTCCGCTCTTATCATACCATCGGTACCATGGACTTCTTGGCAAATAGCTGCTGCACACTTCTTCCTCTCCTCAGCTGGCATTGTACAGAATTGTGACATTGTGGCTTTGGCAAGGTTGGCAGGAGTACTGGAAACACATACAGGGCACAGGCTGTGGTTTTTCTGCCTGAGTCATAAAGGAGGAGTTTTAATCCCTAATGGTACAACCCCAAGAACATCAGTGCAGTGCGAGTCCACATGTTGACAGGATACAGCTAAACACAGAGTTTGATGTTTGGTGTGTGAATGTAAAGTCGTCTTCCATCAGCTGTAAGGGGGGAAATTCTCAGTCTGTATTGTTGTTGTATTGTTTTCTGTTACATAATACACCAGCATTATATAGTTTTGTTAGTCTTAAGTATATCTCCCATTTGCTGTCATGATCTACTGGAATTTAAAGATGATTCGGAGGGCAACCCGTCAAATAAATCTGCCGTGTCAGTATTCGTCATGTTACAATCATCTCTCTGAGGAGGTTTCGTTTAATAGATTACAATGTATTACGTAATCCTAAAGCCCCATTGTACTTGCATCGGTAGAACGCACGTAATTCTTAAATCCGTCCTTGCCACTGAAGCAAATCTGAGTATGTGAGTTAACGTTAGTGGTATCTCCCATTAATGTTGCCACAAGATAAATCACCTGCGTAAAGGTCAAGGGTGAATATTGTGATCTGGGTTTGTATGCCTAGCGGGACACACCAAATGTCCACCAGCCCAAAAATATCACACATAATGCTTAAAATATCATCCTGCAATCACACTTTTTTTCTGCAGAAAACTAAACTCCATGGTACAATACTAAATATTAATAAGTAGTAACTTGGTAGTTGTGCCCATCTGCTGGCTTTGCAGCTATTATATCTGACATTTTTAAAATCATTTCTATGCAAACTAAAGAGAAAGCAAAGCCATACATTTCTACAGATCTGATAAACTGATAATCTGTCAAATTTCCATAAGGTCATAAGAAAGTGACTCCTATTTATTTATCACAACACAGTCACTTTCTTAAATGCTCTAACGTAACGTTCAATCAAAATTAAATCAACCGCATTTCACAAGACACACCTTGAAGAGGCTTTCTCCGTACCTGTGATGGTGTCCCTACTGTGTAACCTGTATCCTTGAAGGGGAGACACGGAGGCTCAGGGGTCAACCTACAGTAAGGTAGTTTGATCTTCCCTGATCTTCACACTCCCGGGCACTAAAGCCAAACTGTGAGTGTGTCTCTGTGTCTGTTGTGAATGGAATGCAGCTTACATCAATAGGCTAAATTTAACCTGCCAAACACTCAAAACCACTCTCAAACACCATGGGGCAAGGATAGCTACCAGAGAGGGAGACGGAGAGCGAGAGGGAGAGGGGAGGATGGACAACATGCTCACTGATGTTCTTTGAGGCGAGGACTCCCCTCCAGAGACACATTTCCTTCCCTGTGTTGGGTCTTCAAAGTCAGTGTGTCTCTGTGGGTGGATGTAATCTCGAGGCGCTGTTACCTTCAAGTGAGGGAGGTCATTAGTACTGTTAGTACACAGCTGCTACTTGTGTGTACGCCTCTCTTCAAGCTGTACTGTTACTATGTGCGATTACTGACTTTGAATAATGATATACAGACCAGCGAGGGAGGTTTAAAGAGGGAGTCCGGTCTCACCCCTGAGATAGTGGTCAGCCAAAAAGATTTTTATAAAGCAGCTTCAAGGTCGTTACCCTGGCAGCTAAACCCGTCGTCATACTTCAGACATAGTGAACATTTAATCTCTTGTGGAAAAAAATACTCTGTTGACACATGAGAGGAGTTCCTGATGTAATCTTTGTTATGGAAGTTACTGTCGATTTTTTTTTAGCACTGCATGTGTTAAATATAACATTAATATACAAGTTATTCATATAACATTAATATGGTGTATACAGTGGTTAGCATAGTCGCCTCACAGCAAGAGGGTTCCTGGTTCGATCCCAGGGTGTGGGGTTTGAACCCTGGGGAGGGAGAGCCCTTCTGTGTGGAGTTTGCATGTTCTCCCTGTGTCAGCGTGGGTTTTCTCCGGGTACTCCGGCTTCCTCCCACAGTCCAAAGACATGCAGGTTAACTGGTGACTCTAAATTGGCGTGCATGTGAGTTTGAATGGTCGTCTGTCACTATGTGTCGGCCCTCAGTCCAGGGTGTACCCGACCTCTTGCCAAATGTCAGCTGGGATAGGCTCCAGCCCCGCGCCACCCCCAACAGGATAATGAATTATGGAAAATGAATGACTGAATGAATAAACATCTAAATAAAAGAAGAAATGTAACATGTGGTCAGAGAATGAATCAAAAATAATGCTTACTCTTTGAATTAAAGCCAAAAAACACCACTTTAAAGCATTTTTATATCTTTTAATTTTTCAGTTTGTGTTTAAAAGGTGCAAAAAACCCAACATTTTACTAAAGAAAATCATCAAACACAGGGTTAAAGCCCCCCACAATTAGGCCAGAAACATGAAAACAAGAAACATGGCCACATCAGTCACACTGAAACCCTGACACTCAGTGGCAGAATCTGTGTTTCTGTTACACTTTGACACCACACAGTGTACCATCAAAGGTGGGTTATGCCATGAATGTATGCATGCAACATTTATTCCTCCTGACTTAAAAATATATTTAATAAAGGCAAAAAAGCTTCTGTCCATTGAGAAATCTCACATATACGTCATCAGTTTCGAAAAAGGTCGATGTTAAGGGAGTACTTTACCACCCAAAATGACCTTTTGTATATCAGTTACTCAGCTTGTGTTTTACCTTGAATTCATGAAGAGGACGTTTTTCTCATGTGCTTCCATGGTGAATGGAGAATCCAAAAAAAGGATCATTGTCAATACACAACAGCAAAACTATATCAAGACATTCATTTACAAACCCTTACACATGAATCAGTATAATTCAAGTCTTATTTATCCAGTCAGTACTCACTCAGTATTTCCCAAACGCATGCATTTTTGCTAGAACGTTACAATATAAAACACCTATGAGTAGCATGCATGTGTGTATGAAATCTGCTTATGCGGTGTAAAAATGCATGCCTGTGCAAAGGCACACTTCTCGGCCTCGCACGAGACTATTTGCACTGACATTTGAAATCGTAATGTTTTAGCAAACATGCATATGTTTGGATATTACTGAGCATATGACTAAATAAATGACACTTGGATTATGCTGCATGAGTTCTGTAAGTTTGTTGACGGTAAATGGTAAATAGACTGCACTTGTATGGTGCCTTTCTAGTCTTCCGACCACTCAAAGCACTTTTTACACTACAAGTCACATTCACCCATTCATACTGAGGCTACCATGCAAGGTGCCACCTGCTGCTCAGGTTTAACACACTCACACACCGATGCAATAGCAAATAGGGGTTCAGTATCTTGCTAAAGGATAGTTTGAAATGCGGACTGGAGGAGTCTCGGAACGAACTGCTGATCTTCCAATTAGTGGACGACCCGCTGTACCTCCTGAGCCACACCCGGAAAATGGATGTTTTTATATAGTTTTGCAGTTGTTAAATGCAGCCCATTTTTTTATTTAATTAATGGAGAATGTTCCTTTTTTGGATTCTCCGTTCACCGTGGAGGCATGTGAGAAAAACAAATTTTTCTTCATTAATTCAAAGTAAGAGTGAGTAACTGATATAGAAATGGTCATTTCACAGGTAAAATATTCCTTTAAGATGCCACACTTATTGCAGGATTTTCTTAGAATGCACTGCAGTACATATAAAGTACACATACAAAATGTTAAGTCTCATAATATACTTGCCATTGCCACTGCAATAGTAGTGAGAGAAAAGACAGATTAAAACAAGATGAGTGAATGTGTATTGGACATCTCTATATGAAACATTCAGGTGTACAGAAGTGATCACATAATCACAGTGAGTTTGAAAGCTTCACTTAAGATACATGACTGAAAAGCCACACAGAACAGAAGGAAAAAGTGCCTCATTTCTCACTAAATATTTATAATTAACAATGTCAAAATTAACAGCATTTTCAGTGAGCAACACCACTCCACATTTTTATAAAAGGCAATCTACCAAACATTTCTTCAACTGCACGTTCACTTTAGCTCTCCTAACACTTTGCAAACACTTTTCCTGACTGCAGTGGTCCACTTCTGTCCTAAACCAGTCTGTAAAAACTGATATAACATGATAATAATTCTGAAATGATCTTTCTGACACAACTGCAGACTCTCCCATCAATGCTTAGCCGGGTAATATCTCAACACAACACAATAGCTACAGTAAGTCGTTGTGCTCTTCAAACCAAGTGACCACTCGTACCATTAAGATAGCGACTTTTATCACTGCCATCAACAATTTAAAACAAACACAATAAATTGTCTAAAACATGCGTCTCATGAGTCTCAGACCTCTCAGACTTATTGGAAAAGTTTGAGCCAACACATCAACAACCCCTTTTTTGTAATCATTATAAAGCAAACATGTTCCATCTCTTGGGGCCAAATTAACTTGTTTGTCTTTCATGTTCAACACACTTTTCACCATACAGAATGTGAGAGTGTTTCTATTCATCTGATGTATGCCTGATCTCATTTTAGTGGTATTAACTTCTGTGGATTGCACTATGCATGTGAGAGTACACAGTTGGACTGGAGCTTTGCCCCATGTATCCGATGCTGGCAGACCTCAGAGGCTGCGCAGGTCTGAAGGGAGGCCCATAGAAGGCTGGTTTCTCAGGTGAAAATGTCCTGCTCATGAACGGTGCCTGAAAAGCTGGGGCGGCTCGGTAATGACCCGCACTGACAGGTGCAGGATCAAGGGACACCCTACGCTTCCATTCTTCTGGAGGCTCTGGCAGAGACCGACGGTGCCCTGCGGCTTTGACATTAGTGGCAACAGATGACGAGAGGCCCTGAAACACAAAGGCATCATCCACTGAGCCAATGGGGCTTCTGGATGCTGCCTCCCATGGTGACAGTGGCTTGTAGACTTTTTCTTGAAAGGACGCTTGCCTCTGTGTGGGTAAAAATGACGCCTGGATTCCTGGTGTGCTCACAGGTGACAGGAGTCTGGGAGAAGGCATCGAATTCAGTCGCTTGGGCAGACTCAGGGAGCGGCTTCTACCATATCCCTGAAAGAAGAGCTCGAATTAGTTGACTGGTACTACAGCAGTGCTGCAGACTTTGCTGCCACCCTCTGGCTTCATGGAAGCCTGGACAACTAATCATGTATATGTAATGTTTATGTAAGGTTTATTCATGTTTTGTTTGAAATTAAATGACAGTGCTCGTCAACAAGTGGGTGCAAACAATTGAATTATAGTTTTGAGAAAACAACTTTCAATTTTATGGAAAAATTCCCTGCATACTGACATAAGAGGCTGTTAAGATGCAAAAGAATCCATTTATTTTGTGGGCAAAAAGGGACACAATGCGAAAACATCCAGCAAGAAGTGAACATTTCAGCCTTATACTGCCCTCCTCCCAGTGGCCATTGTTGTAAGTCTGATCAGCCTATTTATTTCTCTGGAATTAGTCTGCAAGTTGTGCTTCGTAAGTTGTCCTTTGACTGAAACATTCATTTTTTGTCACATTTATTCACATGGTGTTACTTTTTGCACATGAAATAAATGTAATATTTTGCATTTTCTGTTAAATGGGACTGTTGATTTTGGCAGGGCCACCCACAGGGGAGAAAAAAGGGGAACGCTTTCTGTGACCCATCTGCTAGGATGGTGTCATGGAGGCCACCAATGATCATTTTAATCCTAAATATATGCAATGATTATCATATTTTATGAACCAAAATATTCACCAGTACTTATTAACTTAAAACAATTGCTGCAGATTTGGGTAGGGCCCATTCACAGGACCTTTTATTTGTCTAAAACAACTTAAAAATGTCAAGATTTATAGACCAACTATAGGACTGAGCTTTCTATTAAAATCCCCTAAACAGGTTTAAATGATATATATGCGTGCGTATGATCTGTGTAGCAGCATTTGACATTAACAAAGATTAAAAACAAATGAAGACTTAAGAACTTACCTGCTGTTGGTTCAAGAAACTTAAATCAAGCACAGTGACAATATTACTACGACAAAGACATCTAAACGATTATAGAACCTTGTTTGGAGCTATATCTGTGCCCACTTGTCTTTGTGTCATGTGCATAATGGGGAAATCCACCCTACAGGACAATTCACATGTTGGTTTCATTGTACATCTAGCCTAGACTGCAGCCTATTTTTCCTCAAATCATGGTCACTACTGTAATCAGTATTCAGGGATACTTGACAGGGATACTGTCTGTTCTACAGTTCGGACATGTCAGTTGGAACAACCGTATTATTAGCACATCTATAGCAACCTTTACCAGCTGCGGTATGATTTAACATATAAACCATAAACTTCAAAAAAACTAAAAAAACCAGGAAATAGCTCCTGTTCGTGTTGGTTGTTTCTCTTGGTTTAAAACAGCTAAAGAAATAAATAACCATGTAATGTGACTGTCTCAGCATAAACCATTTGACCATATATCTAAACATGAGTGGCACACCATTAGCCAGTATTGATAGCTAGTTTTCACAGCTAACGTGATTGTGTCTGACTTATCCTTCACCACAAATAATCCATTTCTTAATGTATATTTCTATGCTCAATTTACTAGTGTTTGTATCTTTCTAGTGAGCAGAAAAACTTAGTGATATGCCAATATACCATACTAGAATATTTGTTACTCAGAGGTTGTTGTGCTAGTTTTGGGTGTAGCTGAGTGATCTTAGGGTGTGGGGAGAATATTTGTGAGTGAATGACTACATTGATGAGTATTAAGAACTATAAAATACACTCAAAACCTAAGCAGAATCCAGCCTGTCTTTAAATATAATAAAACATATATTCTATAAATACAGATAACATACTTTTACTGTGACAGTACATATTTGCATTCAAGATATTATTGGAATAGGAAAATGTAAATTCTGCTTTAGGGTGGATTTCCCTTCAATAGACTATCAGCACCGCTCAACAAAAGTGTGCAGATTATCTTTTGAGGGCCAAGATCATAGATCCAAACTTTTGTCTATTCAGAGTTAAAGATACAGCTGGTAACTTTTATAAAAGTATGTTATTGTTACATTTGCCGAAACTGGTACCACATCCACACAGAAGTACATGTGACAGACTATCAGCTTCCTCCTCCCACTAGTTATGCTTCTAATAGCATTTGCTAGAATCGAAAATATAAGAACAGGTCTGCACATCCTGTACAGCTGTTGATATATACCCATACATATATTCATATATACATATTCTTGTTCAATATGTGCATAAGTGAAAGGTGTATAATGTAAATAGTACTGAGTGTATAGTTGTGTCCAAATTTAGTACATTTTATTCTATATTTTTCTAATTATGATTAGAAAGATTGAAATCTTTTTGTATATTATCTTTATTCTGTAAGTATTCTGTTGCCATTCAACTGGCTTTTTTTTTATCTGTGCTATTTGAGCTGCTGTAACATGTGAATTTCCCCGGTGTGGGATCAATAAAGTTTTATCTTTTATCTTATCAATTTCCAAAAAGAGCAGTTTCTGGTCTGCTGACCTATTGGATCTTGTTGGATTTGTTCTTCTGTCCAGCACCCAGTATTTATCGTTTATGGATGTAATGTCAGAAACATATTTTAGTGTACTGTTTAGCTGTAAAATTAGAATGTTTGTGACATGGCTGCCATTTTGAAAACCTTCAAACAAAAACGAAGCACCACCCACCAGCCCGAGCAAACCTTCTCATCTTACAAGCTAAACAGCTCGCCAAAATATGATTCTGAAAACATCTGAGGCGAGAAATAGGCCATGGAGTGACAGAATCTTGACTTATTTTTTAATCAGAGCTGCCTAATTTGACAGTTTAAACACAGTTCACAGGCAGTGATTGACATGATTGACAGCTTTGTTTGAAACTCCTCAGCTCTGATGAGTTCTTCAACTGGAAAGCCATTATAAGCAATACGAGGAGGCAGAGGAACATGATTTTTTTCATGATAACCTGTCTTACCATATAATATGACATGGATATAGTGACAGTTTCAGCAAATATGACAAATGGTTCTTCTTTTTTTTTAATAAAAGTTACCAATTACAGCTTCAAAGGTGGTCTTATGGAAATGCTGTGAAAATAAACAAATACATCAGTCCAGAAACATGAAGTCATACCGGTCAGTTATGGTGTTAACCTTCAGCAATTATCCATTTTACATTAATATGAGCAATAACTCATTAAAAACAGCCAATAAAGCAGTGAATCATGGAAAACTGGCATTGCTGAAGGTGCAGTAAATATGAATAAATTCTGTGTGAGGCAGTGAGAAAGATGAAGGAGGAAATATGGGTGACTCAGAAAAAGTAGTGGTGCAGAAAAAGAGAGGCTCGTGGCACACACAGGAAGTACACACGCAGAGAGAAAGAGAAATTTAATAGCATGGTTGTGCTGAGAACAAGAAGTGCAATCAACAGTGATATGTTTGAAAGACAGAGACATAAACACAAACAAGACAACTGTTTCCTTTTTTCATTTTGAGTTGCTGCTGGCAATGTGGATCAATCGTCAAATCTCTGTGGTAGCTCGTGTTTTACATCAAGGATTAGGATACAGAATGCCTGATGACTTTACTGACAGTTAAATAACTGGCCATAACTGCAGAATATATATCCACATAAAAAGAAACATTTAAAGTCATCAGGGTTAAGAATCACAACTAATGTTAGTGCTTTTAGTGGTTGTGATGTCAGTTTGGAATGAGACTGAAGGAATTGCAAATTCTGTGCATCCAAAAAAAAGAAGTGCATTGACAGTTTCTCCCCAGACACACTAAACAATTAAGAATATTTTGCATATATAATTGTGAGTTCCTGTTATCCCAGATGACAGAATATTAATTAATTTAATAAATAAATATGTTAGTAAATGTCATTGTTGTGTGTAGTTTTTGGGGCCAGTGATAACCACTAACACATAAAAAATTCATGCAAGTAGTCATTTTTTTTTACAAAAGAAAATCAACAACAAAAGAAAAACAAACTAGAGACCTCAGTTGAACGAGGCTCTCTGCACACATTATTGCACATGTATTAGCACTTCCTGAGAATCACTCAACATTATCTAGTCTCACATTTCCTTTTTCAAGCACACATGCACCTCCCACATCTGAGGAAGATGGTATAATGTGCAAAATTATTTATTTCTGTATTTATTTTATTTAATATTCTATTGATTTACATTTTTAAGCAAGCTTTGCTTTGTTGTACATTCAACATGGTTTCTTCACATTTCCAGCTAAATATACCCTCATAGCTGCGTACTGTAAACTATTTTGGATGTGACCTACATTTAGACAAACGTCTAACCATTTCCAGCTGTTAAGTTAAGATGCTACCGAGTTGCAGGGCAGATGTAACTGTGTTCTACCGTCTCAGTGGTGACTGCACCAGCGCATGACCAAATACAGTATTAGAGCTAATGAAGAACAGCAACAGGCCTCCACTGTTTGCTCGCCACTGCTGGCTTCTTAGCAGAGAACTTCGGGCGAGGTGCCATTTGAAGTGCGCCTCTAGCAATGAGAGATGCAGGAGAATAAGCTGAAGCTATGCTGTCACCAACAGATGAATGCTGGGAGGATGCGCTTGTGGGCCGGGTGGCCGGTGCTTGCTTACTGCCTGTGTGAGGGGCTGCAGGCGGCGTGACAGTGTGCTTTTCATCCAAGTGCTTGTCAGTTGCAAGAGGCTCAGCTGATCTTGTGTTTTGCGGGCGGGCAGAAGAATGTTTGGAACTTACCGATATAGGAGACTTAGCGGGGACTTCTGGCTCGCTTTGAACAACGAGCTCAGAGGCATTGTAAGGAGAATGAGAAAGGGCAGATCTTTGTTTGAGGCTTTTGGTAGCCTCAAACTTGGATGCTGAAGTTGGTTTGGGGCTGGGGCTGGGGCTTTTGGCCTCAGGGGCTGCATCATATGTGAATAGCGAGGAGTCCAACTTATAAGGCTGATGTTTCATAATATCTAAGGAGTTGAGGTGCTTTGGGGCTGCTTTAGGTTTTGGTTTGGTCTTAGGCTTGATTTTGGGGCTTGTAGAAGGGGGTTGCTTGGCTGCTGATGGAGGGTAGAAAGGGGCAAGAAGAGGATTGTATGATAAAGGAGGTGGGGCACGGACAATGGAGGAATACCTCCATGAGTTAGGGAGGGACGCAGTAGGGGAGGGGGATCTTGCTCTGTGAGCTTGCACCGTTTCAGCATCGACAACAAACTTCTCCATACGGGACTGTCTTTTGGCAAACAACTCTGCGCCTTTTCCCGCCATAGTTGAACCATCACCGGCCCGATTGATACCTCTGTCTGAGACTCGACCCTTTGGAGAAGACAGCGATGCTTTTGACATTTGGACATATGGTTTCCCTGCTTGTGGTGGGCAAGAGGCAACTGAGTTTGGGACACTTTCTAACTTACTCCTTGCGGGTGAAGCTGGTTGATGTGGGCTGTAAGTAGGACTGCGGGCCTGCATACTCACAGGGGATCGTGACGGCTGTTGACTCCAGCTATTTGTGGTTGGCTGAAGATGAAGCTGAGAAGAGGCCGGAGCCCAGGCACTGGCAGGTGTTTGAAGTGTTGCCTGAGTCTGATCTGGTGCCCAGTGGTTGGCCATCTGTTGAGGCTGAGCCCAGTCTTGCTGTGGTGAGTAATGCTGACTATGAGGCCCCGCAGGACTGTGAGAAGGTTGTGAAACCGGACTTCTTGGTGGAATAAAGGGTTCGGCAGAGGGGCTCCTTCTCATCCAAGGTGGGCAGGATGGGTTGATGGTAGGTTTTGGGGCAACTGGAGGGGGATGTTTGAGTTTTACTGTTCTGGGTTGCATGAAGTTACAAGCTTCAGCACCGAGACTAAAAAAGTCCTCCTCAGGCTCAATGTAAGACCTCCTGTCCCCTTTGTTTTGAAGGTGAGGATCAGATTTTTGCGCTGATGGCTGTTTATTAGCAGCTTTCCTTTTAGATTCTGGTAGGATGCCGGTCTTTATCGCTGGGACAGATATTCGCTCATCTCTTGAGGCTATAATGTCTCCAGTGGGGGACCAAACATGTGGGTTAGTGTTAATAGGCACAGGTACTCTGAATCTTGATTCATGCTTCTTCATCGCTGGAACATCGCCACCAGGCATGACAGGAGCAGTTGTGCTGACATTAAATCCAAGGAAGGGCTTTGCAGTTCTGTTTGGCACCAACGGTCTTGGCACATTCGATAGGTGGTTCATCTGTTGAATATCTTCTTGGTATTCTACATGTTGCTTAAGATTTGCATCCATGTAGTCGGCCTGATCAGCATGCACATACATTTCCTCAGGGTCAGAAATATTCTGTGCTTCTGTACGTTCGTGTTCTGTTATCGTCTCCACAGGTAATGCTTTATTCCTCTGTTCTTCACGCTCTGACACAATTTCATCCATCCGTTTGCGGCGTTGGGCGAACATCAGAACGCCCTTTCCTTTCGTTTCTGGTAGTGCCTCCATTTCTCGAACACTTCCCCAATTCAGACTTAAATTATGCTGCTGGTGATAAACAGAATACTCCTCCTCGAGCTCGGATTCACTTGTTGCCACAAAGTTATAACCAGTTGATCTAACTTCTTCAGTTTCCTCCTCTATTTGGTCTTCGCTGTCAAGCTTGTTCTCACCAGTCCCGTAACTCACGAGTGTGTATTTCTTGACTCTCTGACGGCGTTTATTAAACAGCAAGGCTCCTTTATTTTGAGGGTTGGGTGCATCCGTTAGAAGCCGAGCAATTCGCTTACATTTGGATTTGGTCTCCTTGACGTGTCTTTCCGATTGGCTCTCGCTGTGATCGAGCCCTGGGACAAAAGAGGAGAGAGGGACGGTGAAAAAGAAAGAAAAAACGGAGATGCAGATGGAAATATATACACATTATTTTATTTTGATATGTTGTCAGTCAATTGGCATTTAAAGGTACAGTATTTAACTGATCAGTGCTGAGTAAAGTCATATAACAGACAGATATTCTGGGATTTTATTCAATTCAGTTTGATCTCAGTTTTCAGATGAAACCAACCATTATTATTATTATGTTATTGTCATTATTATTTGAAGCAAGCACACCTTAGCACAAGCAAAAGCAATATTAAAGTTGCCCCTGCTGAAGCAAGCACACTAATAAAAGCATCATATTTACTTACAGCTAACTTAGGGGGGTCCATGAGGCAAGAAAAGTGAGGAGCTCACTTTCCATTGCCGTCAAGTTACGATTGGAAAAGGGATCGGGTGACAGGCCGGGGTGACACTTGCTGGTGTCTGTCAAATTTGTTTCTGCCAGCCTCATCATATGGTCATATTTTATTCTTATCCTGCTCTGACTATTAAAGCCATGGGAATTCTCCCTCTAAGTCCACCTCAAATAGACCCCACGTTGCAGCATGAAAATAACCAGAACCCATGGTGCTTTGCAAATGTTATTTATCGATTAAAGTCTTCGTATAACACCAAAAATAATGACAGGCAGAAATTTTTATTTAAGATTATTATCAAAAGTTAGTTCACGTCTCAGGCTGCTTTTAAAACAAACACAAATTAGTATCTTATCTATTAATAAGTCACGCATGATTAAAAAAAACATTTAGTATATGCTATAGAGATTGCACCACCCGCTTCATATGTCCACTGGAATCTAACAAGTGAGGGTAGAAGATAGATACTTACGTGTGGACCTTGCCCTGTGCCTGTCCGGTCTGCACAGATCTGTGTCAGACTCCGAGTTCCACTTCTCTGCCTGCTCAGCAGCCTCATCTGAAATTCCAAAGAAGACAGAAGCAGGAGGTGCTTCACTACTCCCTCCTTCCTCTGAAGATTCAACCCTCCTGTTCCCACTGCCTAGGTCCTGGGGCTGCTCTGCGGCCAGGGTCAAGGCCAGGGTCATATCAGCAGCACGGCCAATAGAGGAGGAGGATGAGTAGGAATGCTGACGTGTTATCTGGCCAGTGTGTGGCTCCGAGTCGGGGCGCTCAGGGTGTGGGGACAGTGATCTTTGGATGTGAGGAGACTCTGTAATGGACTCTCTTGATTCACTGAGGTAGATGTCATCCTCTTCTTGGTATGAAACATCGTCTTCACTTCCACTCAGCTCACGCAGGGAGCGTCGCTCACCTGGAGGTCCCCAGTCCTGTGACTGACGGCGTTCTGGGGACTCGAGATCTGTGTTTGATCTGCGAGCAGGGAGAGGGTCTAAAGGGTACTCTTCATCACTGGCATCATCTTCGTTATAAGACTCACAAAATTCCTGGGAACCATCTGAACCTGACCAAGGCACTGAGTTGTCGTTGTTGTCAAGGTCTTCGACTTCTGGCTCCATCTCTAATGCTGTTTCACAATATCCTGGGTGTCACCAACAACACCTTCATTAAGACACAAACAAAGTGTTTCAGGTCAAGGAGCCCTTTGAAAATAAGTACACATGTATCACACTTTAAATATTACATGGTATCTGTATAAAATGAACCCCAGAAAACAATCCTGGACAGACATGAGTGTTAACACTAGGTTTAATGATTTGTCAAACTTTGACAGTCTTGCAGAAATACTGAAATCCTAACAACCATGACAACAAACTCCTTCACTGAAGTGTTTACTCTTCAGATCAAGACATGTCAGCATTAGTACACTTTGTAATATTTTGAACTACCATCTGAATTATTCCTATCCCCAATAGGAAGTGCAGCTTTTCTCTGGCAGTCTCATCGGGGCTGCCATCGCTCTAAATGGAATGGTATGTAATATCAAGGGGGGAAACAGCATTCACATCCAAGAGGATAAGCAAAACAATTGGGTGGCTGTTTTCCGTACTCCTGTTTATACAGAGAGATTTCTCTCCTGCCGCAGCTCTCATCTATCACTGCAACAAATATCAGCCCAGCAATCAGCATCTCCATTTAAGAACTGAATCTCAGAGACAATTTGTGTTATACATAGTAGAAATACTGAGCCTCCTGCTCCCTCACTACAAGCAGTGTTTGTTTTGTTACTGAAGTTAAATTGTGTTAACAGATAATCTTTTAAACAGGCTACCAAGTTATTCTCTTGAATTATTCTGGTAATCAGTTATTGTGTGAAAATCCATGACAGCCTGTAGTGCTTTTAAAAATTGTGTGTCCTTTAATATCATCAAATGTGTGCCAAATCACACATTTGATGATCCTTACATTCTTGTAACTAAAAAGTCATGTTAAAATCATATCTTGTTGATGTGTTCAAAGTCTTTAAAACTGTCTGCCCTGTTTTCTTTTTCTTTCTTTCTTTGCTTTTTCTTTTTTTGTTGTTCTGTTTTTTTGTGCTTTGTTGTATTTTAGGTAGCCTTATGTAACATCTACAGGGACTAAAGATGAAAAATAGCCTTTAAATATGTGCTGTCCCTTCTTAAATAAACTAAACTAAAAACAGAAAATAGTGCAAAACAGCGGTCAGTGTTTTTCCATCCAATCAATTATTTTGGCCGAAACTGACATTAAATTCAAGAGTTTTGCTGCTTTCCCCATTTTCAGGTTAGTAAATTGACATGAACATAAAATGGTGCTTTTATAACCTAATATGAAACTGTTAAATTTAATACAGACATCATGTTTGTTCATGTTGTCAATATTAGACAGAATATTCATCTATAGACCAGCCAGAATTCAGAACAAAAGCCATTTCAGTTGTCTGCTATTGTTTGGAAAGCAGGGACAGCACTTTAGATTTCACTGCAAACACAAGTTCTCCATTCCCAAACACATGTCTTCCAGAGGGTGGTGCCATAACACTTCAGACCATGAGTTATATAAATTTACCCCCGATCACCAGAATAATTAAAAAAAAAAGACATTGCGAGCTATAAAATCTTCACATTCACACTCTATAATTTATCTTTTCAAAGTGTCTACAACATACTCCTTTGATTCAGCTGCAATAAATAGATTATAATGTGTAACACAAAAAAATCATAGGCTGTAAAGCACATGCGTATCAGTTCTTCATCACATCTGAAAAGCTAATTTGAGACCTGATAGGGTGACGAAATAAACCGTCAAAAACTACTTCTCAAAGGGTCACAGGACCGTTCCTGCCACCTGTGTCTTTCCTACAAATATTATTCAACTAAAGTCACTCAGAGAGAAAATTTATACGCTTAAATTCATTCCAGAAACAACAGACTTTAATCAACAGCACTCAAAGTCTAAAGCCATGCAAGCAGCTTGTACTTGCTGCAAAGTCACAAAAAAACAAAATGATAATGCTATTATTAGATCCTTAAAAATAGCTGGGTCAAAAGGGTAGAGTTTTTATCCTGAGGGTGGCGCTAGAGGAAAGGCAACTTCAGAGGTGTTGTTCCTCTAATGGGAGCATAAATGCTGACAGGAGATTTAATTTCAATCTGCCTACTGTAAGATTACAGGTTGACATTTTGGCCAGAAAGTTGCTATTCAGAAAAGCTCCAACATATGCCTGAAATGCTTTCACATCAGTCTGCCACTTTGGATTTCAGTAATGTTCAAGAGGACATGGGGGTTAATGGCAGCACCAGAGGTCAGGTAAAGGTCAACATGAGGATGCATCCATTGTAGATCAATGAATATCCAACATATTGTCACAGCAATCTTTACAGCAGCTCTCTAGAACAAAGCTTTAAGTGTTGAGACAAACTGACACTATTTCACAGTTGAATGCATCTTTACATTACAAATTTGGACCAATTTAAATGAGTCCTGCTCTTCTTTTTTTTCAGTTTGCACACTTAGAGGAACACTGAGTCCACTGATGGAAAATATTGAAAGATAACATGCATTTTTTAGAGGGGAAAAAAAGAGAAAATGACAACAAATTCCCTTTTATATTATTAATCATAAGCAAATAGAGCTGTACAATAGACTATACGAATGTGCAATACATAAGTACACTATAATACTTGAACACTAGAACCAGTTATAATTCCATAAGGTGTCTCCCAGATTAAATACTATAGCTGACCATATTTTTGTAATGGTAATTTACTGGCCCTTCTCTCATCTACTTATGTCTGAGCATTTGCACTGCAAACTAGTTTTATTCATTTGAACAGGACAGTATAATACGGCAACTAATGCTCAACTCTATGAGGAGTGACAGACCATCATTGATAACAAAGAGCAATATTCACCAATGAAAACAATGACACTTCTATGCATCATTGCACACATACAGCTCACGCACACATTTCTATCTGCAGCAGGTGGAATGGCTTCATGTGGTGCAACACTGCTCAACTGAAGATTGTTGAAGCCTCGGATTAACTGCTTTAGATTGCGTGGATCTTTATTCCATTGCTATAAAGAGGCCTTATGACACATGCGGCTCCGGGATTACTAAGAGCTACAGACCCCTGGACTCTTTGTCCCATGCCCACGCTTCTCTTCACACTTGGTTCCACTTCGTTTTAACACTAAACCATCATCAAGCCTTACTTTGGTGCTACGGGAGTTTCTGTTTCCTAGTATGGCAGTAATTTCACTGTGTTGACTCATAGCCATGGAGACGGGGAGTCAGCATCCTTGACAAACGGGTGAACTTTTGGTCTGGGGGATGACCCCTGTGAGGATTGAGCTCTAGCGGATTAGATGTTTCCATTTATTACACAATTAGACCGCCTTACTTTAGGCACTAATGAGAAGCACCTGTTTTAAACAGCCTCAGCAAATACGTTTTAGTTGTTTATGTCAGGAGTCTGAATATACAGCCAAACCAGATATTTCTTGACTGAAGTTATATCTAAACTAGAATTAAATTGGTGCAGCAGCAATTAGAGAGATGTATCTTACTGCTTAATAGATTCTGGTGCAGGAGGGAACCATACGAAAAGAATTAAACACCCAAAGATGGTGTAATAAGTTTAAGCCTAAGTATTCAGTTTAACCTGTTCATTCATTACTATGTAGAAGTGTCCATCAAAGCCAAAAGCAAGCAGACTTTGAGAAAATCTCACTAAATGAAATTCACAACAGCATGCTGAATAAAACAGAGATATGGCTTCTGATACAAGAAAGCTTCTTAAAGGAGGATCAAGAAAGCAAGAAAGTACTTGGCAAACATTATCCACTACTTACATTATTCACTCCCGAAGCAACTGTAGAAGAAAGTTTGTCCAAAAAGAAATCCTCGTCAATCAAAATCCAGCATTATAGACTTCACATCCTGCTGGTTTCACTGCAGGACTGTGGAGGAGAGAACCTGAGCACTTGTTGCAGACTGCAGATGTTCAGGTTCAGGTCACCTTGCTCATAGTGCAGCCTTGCTCATTCATGTATGCTACCGTATTTAAAGAGAGAGGAGAAAAGGGTACTCCTGCCCCCATCCCCGTTTGGACACAGCTGAGTTAGCATCGTGCGGCTATAGCATGTTGACCCTGATCCTAAGGAAAAAATAGTAGATATTTTTAGAGTGATTTAAAATGTGTTTTCAGCTTGCTGTCAGTGTATGTGTCATAACTTCACCAAAAGACATTAGCAAACCGCCTTATACAAAGTCAGCACAGATGTGCTGCATGTTACTTTGCAACCACTACAGTTAAAAGTTGCATTAATAAGCGTTTGCTGTCAGATTGAGTTATGAAACAGGGTTAAAAGAAATCAGGGTAAAATGGCACATTATAAAGCTGCTGTATGGTAAATAGATGAGGTCAGACTGCTGTTCTTTGACAGGATACCCGTACATGGAACTGAAGTTTGAAACCGTGGTTTGCAGAAGCAATATGGGAATGGAGAAGCAACTCCAGCTGCAGCACACACACTGATATTCACTTTCAATCATTATTTCCACTTAGATTTAACTTCATAAAGCACTTATGTTGTCATAGTTGTTTATTTCCTCAGTGATAAATGCTCCCAAAAAGATGAATGCATTTGTTTTTAATGACCTCACGGCCTCACTGTGGAGCTAATGATCGTCCCACAATATAAAAGTGTCATTCATGTTCGGTCTCAGGTTATTCATCACTTTTGGGGAAGCTGTGCTGAGCACTGAAGACATAATTTAACCCTGCTTCCCACAGTCTGTAAAGATACGAAGCTCGATCTGAATTCATGTGGCTATCTCCCTGGCTCCTTGAAATGAGGAGTGAGTCTTTGTACTAATGGAAATTGTAACAAGGTCACTGTATCTCATGCAAATGAGACCACTGTATTTCACATTTAGCATATTGCAAACTGGCTGCTGTTTGAGGAAGAGTGCCAAGCTTTGAATGTGGTACAGATCAGAGTAGCCGCTGATTCAAGCCTGCCTTCTTTGTGCTGTTGAGTTCCTGTGTTTGTGCACGTATTAAGCATATTAAGTTGTCTCTCAATTGACAGAACCTTTGGGCATATTGTAATCTAACATGAAGTAAAGTTACAAACAAATTATAGGCTATGTGTTAAATCAGGGTAGCAAGTAACGCTCATATTAGTTACTGTGGTTGATGTTTTTTTTTTAATGAAATGTCAGAAAATACAGAGAAATGCTGATGATCATTTCAGATTTGAAGCATTATAAATAGAGGTGACGTACTGGGAACAACAAGTCAACTGCCTGAAATAACTGGTGATTTAAGTGGGGTCAAATGTCAACAGCTGTGTACACTTGTGCTCTCTGCTTGTCTCGCAAAAGTAGTATTTCATTTTCAGTCCTTAAAATGAGTTTTTGAGACATTTAATATGATAAAAGAGAATTATGGCTATGATAATGCAGCTTTGGTTACATTCGATAGTGGTAAGTGTAGAAGACATGTTTCAGACAGAAAATGAACCACTGTCTCTGGACAGTCATTCAAACATGAGAACTGGAGAAAGAAAACATTTTATTTTAAACACATTTTTATTGAGTTTTCACAGATATATAAACAGTACAAACACACTGACACAGAGCTAATACAATGTGATACACAAACCAAATACAATAACTGGTTATTTGGGACGGTTTCCGTATTCTAGTGTCTTCAAGTCAGGCATCCTTTTAGTTGGTGTCATGTCTCATGTAAATGTTCCATTTGTTCCAGTTCTTTTTCAATGTATTCTCTTTAACTCTCAAAACATATGTCAACTTTTCCATCATTTAAATCTCTCGGACAATTCCACGAGATTGTTTTCAACTTTATTATAAGTGAGTAGCCACAGCTAAATAAATGAGCTACTGTTCGACCTGCAACTCCATCAAAGATGCATCAGATCCAGCGGCTGACAGCCACTTGCCACAGTGGATCTTTTGCCAAACCAAGAGACTTTCTGCAGCCTAAGAGAACCGACATTTGAGGGCCACCTGAAGGACATCGCAGTCAGGCTCAACCGCTCCTCCACCACTGTGTTCCAGCCAGTTTCATTCTGCTGGCAGGTCCGGGAGCTGCAAAGTGACAGTCTGGGGGTCCTCGGAGAAACGTCCGCCTGATTAAACGCTGCTAAAAGGGCAGGCAAAGAATTCCCCTCACCTGATGCAGCCGCTGTGTTGTGATAAGAGTTGATGTTGAATAGGAGACTTAGTTATTCTGATCTTAATTTAGGTTTCGTTACGTAAATGGTTATGCGCATCCCTGCGTCCCCAGTTTATCTATAGTCACATACCATCTCTCACTATCGGCAAACTAAATAACTGACAAAAGTGTAACCTTTTGTCTTAATCCATTTATACATACTGTTGATTTTGTGTCATTTCATATTATCTTCATTTACTATTCATTTACTCAGTTGTTAAACATTTAGCCCTAAAAAAAATCTTCATTTATCGGCAAGTCGTTTTTGAGCAGGAACTAAGATCACTGTATAGAAAATTCATAACCCAGGTATTGAGATTGATTCATTATTGATAAGTGTATTTTATTTTCTGTTAAGAGGATAATTGGATAATACTACTTTTGGTTGGTCAATTAATGCATCCCCATTTTTCATTAAGATCTTAATAACATTTGGGCCCATTACCGCCATAGTCATTATAATGGTGCAATGTCCTCATGCTCAGAGAGGATTGCAAAGTCTGTATTCACCTGGACTGACTTTAGCTTGGAAGACAATTTTAAGAGGCACCAACATGTCATGGCCATTATGTAACTGTGTGTCAAGGGCCAGGGCTGATGTGGTCCAGCGTGACTTACATCACTCATGGTTTCCGATCATTTTTTTGGGGGATGGAGATTTCTTAATTTGGAATATATAGAAGCACATAACTTTGCAGCGTCGTGTATTTATCCAGGAGACTCCTGTGATTGTGTGTTCAATAATACTGAGGTTGTCATTACAAGTGAAATTCCAAGTGGGGAAAAACAATTGGGAAAATATTCTAGTATCTCATGACTCCTCCCATTTCACAAACATAATGGAACAGAGTAAATAAAACAAGATCACTCTTTAATGTGTGTGTGTGTGTGTGTGTGTGTGTGTGTGTGTGTGTGTGTACCTAAAAAGACTGGCTGGGATTACATAAATACATCTAAATATCACAATATCACACACGCATCATTTAATTATACCACAGTAACAGCCTATCAGATTTTTTTCCCCCAATGCCATTTTGGCAGCCTTTCTGTGGCCTTTCTGTGTTACATGTACACACAAAAAATCTAATTAAATTAAAAAATAAAATAGAGACAACCACCAAATGTAACACAGTTTAAGTTTAAGTCAGTGGGTAACTGTGGTTGTTTTTTTGGAGGATATGACATTAAGTATTCCGTTTTTGTGTTTGTGCATGTAAACACCATATCACGAATTATGCCCTTTTCCTGGTTTCAAGAAACTTGGTTTTGCCACCTGGAGTACTCCGATAGAAGCCGGGATACTGGAGCATGTATACGCCTTATCCCGGTCTCTGACGGCTGCCCACCGTGTGCGCAGGTGCCAGAGTGATGCACCAGATATACAAGCAACATGGCGGCAACAAGAGCTTCCCATTTTTGGAGCGACAAAAAGACGTGTTTAGACGGCAGAAGACACAGATGAAGTGGATGAGCCATTGCTGTAATGCGCCGTGAGTATTTACTAAAGCTAAGTCCGCTAGAAGCCACAGAGGTCTCATTTTTGTCTTACTTCTAAATATAATAAATATATCACATTTCCCGCTCAATCTGTTGTAAACAAAAGACGTAAAAGACGTAACACACACCTGCGCAGATAGGATGCAGTGATCAGAAAACGGGTTACTGGCATTTATCATGTATACAGGGATATGAATAACCGGCTTTCTCTGTGTTCCATGTAAACATCATATCCCGGATAAGCCTCAAAGCCGGGATAAGCCTCAAAACCGGGATACTAAAGACCTTGTAAACACAGTCTGTGTGTTGTCTAAAGGAGATGATGATTTATCATCACACCCCTCTGACTTATATTTCGTCCAGTGGTCTTTGATATACTCCTGTTAATCTTGTTACACAGTGATTTATGCAAATTGTTGTGGTTGCGCCAATACAGTTAAGTTAGTTTATAACAGACTGACTGTGTTTGCATCACATAGGGGGCACTGAAAAAGCTGGTTCTTTAGTGGATGATAATGATTAACGTGCCTCTGGTGAATGTGTCCAGTTAAGTGTCTGGGACCTAACTTCATATGGCTGTCGGAACATTTAACTTCTTGTGACAGCACAGCAGCAAAATGAAATTTGACAACATACTTTCAGAAATTAACGGATTTGGAAAATTCCAAATCAGACTATTTTTGATTCAGATCTCTGCTCGAATGACTCTGCCATGTCACTTTCTGCTGAATAACTTCATGGCGGCTGTTCCCTCTCACCACTGTAACATCACCGCTCTGGATGATGGAGGCATCTTTGGGAACTTATCTCAGCCAGAGAAACTGGCTGCTGGTGTGCCAACAGAGCCGGATGGGACTCTGAGCTCCTGTCTGATGTTTTTAAAGCCGCAGTATCATCTGGTAGGCTTAAACAGCAGTGAGGATGCATCTATTGTTCAGTGTCAGAACGGATGGGTGTATGACAACAGCACATTTAAATCTACTTTGGCAACAGAGGTAAGTTTCTTCAATAGATTTAACAGTATTTTTTTTAAGTAGCTATGTTTTAATCGAATACCATGTTCCTCAGAGACGTTAAAGGCATTGGCATTTGTTCTGTAGACTTTTAATGTAGGCATTAAATCAAATGTTTGTTGCATCCTTTGTGGCTGAATTTTTTATTAAATGCAAATGTAAGAAACATTTAGTTTTGACTTGGTATTGAGTTCAGCTTCCACAATGGACAACTGCAAAATGTTTTACTGTAATGCTTTCAATCATGTCTTTGCAGTGGGATCTCGTGTGCAGCAGAAAAGGGATGAACAAGGCAACAGCCACAGTCTTCTTCATTGGTGTTATGGTCGGTGCCCCTATGTTTGGGTTTCTCAGTGACAGGTAGGTCTGTTAATAAAAAAAAACAACAACAACAAAAAAAATGGATACACACTGCCTCTCTATAACAAATGTCAGATATATTTCCTCACCCGACTTCCCTCTTTGCTCCTGTAATAATAAATACGACAGCTAGAGGTCGCCACCACACACAAAACATAAATATGTGTCATAAAGCACCTGTGGAATTTTGAAGGACAGTCTTGTTTTCTGGAGGAGCTTTACAAAGTCTGACAAAAATTACGATAAAAATAAATAATGATGATGCTTGGGCTTGAGATTTAACATTGTGTTAACCTGTGTTAAATTTTAGATGGATGGGGGATTTAGGAGACAAGGTAAATTAATGAAAAACACTGTTGAGCTGCATAATGGAAATTGTAGGATCCTGTGTTTTTGGATCTTGACCTAACAAGAGGCCAAAAGTCAGAACATCCCGGCCTCTGGTGCTTTCTTTCACATTATTCTGTCTTTAATCTGTGTACTGGGCACCAGTGGAGGCGTAAGATAATACGCTGGGCTTTGATTTAAGCAAGACAATTCTTAATGTAATGTTTAAGATCTCTAGTAAAAAAAAAAAAGTGGTTGTTGGCACTCTATGGAAGATCATCCACCCGTTATGTAGATATCAGGTCCCTAGAAGGTGTGCCAGGATTTAACGTCAAATTTTAAAGTGGTCAAACAGAGTAATTACATCTGTCAGGTGATGCCATCGGGCCCAAAAATACTTTTTCCCATGGCAAAAGAGGCGTCTGTAAATGTCTATAAGTGTCTTAATATTTTAGAGTGTCACAACCCCTGTGAAATGACCCGTTTCACAATCACATTTGATCCATTCAGTCCGATATTATTTTGAATGTGTAGAGTAGCCACATGATTGAAACATATTATCCCCATTCAAGTTGCCCCTAAATCCTACACACGGTACCTTCAAGACAAGTTAAAAGAACATGTGCAAAGCATGGCCTTTTTTGTGAATTGAGAATAAATGTTCAAGGTCTGTCTCATTAGTTTTTAAGACAATAATTGTTCTTAATATTTTTCTTTTCATGACCAGGTTTGGACGACGGCCACTGCTGCTGGTATCTTATCTGTCGTCCGTATTGTTTGCAATCCTGAGTGCCTTCTCTTCATCGTATATGATGTTTATCATCATGAGGTTTTTTACAGGGATGTCACTCTCAGGAATAAGTATCATCTCTATTGTTCTGAGTAAGTATGCTAATGTTAAAAAAAATGAGATAAGGAAAATAGAATATGTTTTAATCTTTTTTTGGTTTTAGTCTCAAGAAATCATTTGTAAAATACGGTCTGACTTTTCAGTTGTGCTAACGTTTCTCCAGATGTTGAATGGTTCAGCATTGAACACAGGACCTTTGCTGGTGTGATCATAAGCCTGGATTGGACACTTGGGACCTGGATTCTGGTGGGAATAGCATATTGCATAAATGAATGGAGGAGGCTCATCGTGGCAGTGACCTTACCCATGATAGTGTCCATCATTACTTGGAGGTATTAAAGTTTCATATTTCAGAAGTCAGTGAGCACGGTTACATGCGCACAATAATCAGATAACTGGGAATAATCAGGTAATGGCAATAATCCGATTTGACACGTTTACGTGCACTTCAATAATCTGATAATCAGAAAAACCTGGTTTACATGATTCAGTCCTTCAGTTGGATTTCTCCAAGTACATGACATAAAACTCAAACTTCCTGTTACAGTAGGTACTCATATCCTTGAAAAACCTTGAAAAGTACGCAAGTCATATATTTGCAAAGTAAAGCACTCATCATGCTGACAGCTTATATTCTTACAGTACTGTTTGTTTTTATCATTAACAAATACATGTGAGAGCATTCTAATGTGTAGTTTATCAATGTGGAGCCTATTTTACATACTTTGGGTAGATTCGGAGTAAAAGTACTGCAAAGAGCAATATACAAGTGTATGGTATATAAACTTGTCACACAAAGTGCATAACATATAAGTAAGATAAAATAAAAGTGACAATTTAAACACTGAGAATATAAAAATATATTATTTTATGTAAAATCTTTATCTGAAAGGAAACAAAAGCTGTCAGATTAACGTGGTGGAGTAGAAAGTACAATATTTCCCTCTAAAATGTAGTGGAGTGGGAGTATAAAATAGCAAAACCCGAAAGAAACCAGATTAAAGGGTATACATGCACCGAATAATCTGACTATTGGGGAAAAAGCTAGGTGTGTTTATCTGATTTCTCATAATCAGATAATGGCTTTTATCTGATAAAGCCTATCGGATTATGCTGTTTACATGACCACTTGAATAATCAGGTAACTCCAAAAATCTGATAATGATCGGTTTATTAGTGTGCATGTAAACGCGCTCAGTGTGACACTGAACTCACCATGTTTGTTGCTTCAGGTGGCTCCCAGAGTCTGCGAGATGGCTCCTGGCAAAAGGAAAGGCAGACGAGGCTCATCAGTACATAATGCAATGTGCCACGATGAACAGCAGAACCAAGTGTATGGCCACCATCACACCGACGGTACATTTTGATGTTATTTACTAACAGTTTCACAATTAGTCCTGTCCACAAGTCTTATGAATGAATAGTTTTACTGTGTTTGCTCTCTCATAGGAGTTACTGCAATCTGTAAAAGGTGAAACTGAGGATAAGAAGTACACTCTAGTGGATCTTTTCAAGACCCCAACTATTAGGAAACTGTCTATATGCTCAGGGATAGTGTGGTACGTATCAATTTCATGACATGGGTTAAAGGAATTGTTTAGCCTAGCATTTTGAGAAAGATGCTTGTTTACTTTCTTTCTGACATCAAATAACTAGTAGGGACAAAGGTAGAGTGTTTCTTTGCCTCATGTTGCCTGGGTCTTGGCCAAATACACTTGCACACCGCAAACACTAAAGCCACTGGCTTATGTATGTTCTGCAACAACCAAATCCACAACCAAATGTGGATGGACTCCGCCGTCTCTGATGCTGATTCAACATGCTAAAAAAAGTTGACCAGGGCTGACTAGCACCAACAGTGAGGAACATGCCACAAACTGACCAATGGCTGACTGGCAGGGTGGTGTGTCAGGGCCCTGAGATGAGAGGATCGACAACAATCTCCTGTTTGTGCACCAACAATGGTGTACCCAGGGGGGTAGTCCAGGGGGGCCATGGTCCCATTGCCTCCATTGGAGGCCGATACTACTGTCGTCAAGAGGCTGTGGTACACTCAATTTTTAAGATAGCTATTTTTTGAGAATTCCCTAAATTCTGTTATGGCTTTTGGTTTTAGTGTGCCATTCTAAGATGTTCAGTGGCTCCATATGGCCACCCTTGTGAAACAATTCAAGGGTCGTCACTGTACTAGGGCTGTAGTCTCCTGGTCGACTTGTCGATTATTTGGTCGATATGCTCTTGTCCGACCAAATTCTCATTGGTGGAATAATCGCAGGGTTACTTTCATAAGGAGAAAAGTGTTACATCAATAGCTTTCCAGGATTAATCCATTATTTCCTGTGGCGGGGGGAACAGGCTAAGTTACCTGTGAAAAAAGGGGTGTTTTCAAAGCTGTTGACAGAAAGTTGAACTCGCCCACCCTACGCTCAGTGTCGCGGTGACGCAGACCTGTCAGTTTCTGTATACTGAAACCATTTCCCTCAGTGGAGACGAAGCTTGTATTTACTTGTAGTTCACAGATAGGAAACAATAAATTGTGAAGAAAGTAAAGCCTCCACTAAAATAGCATTTTAAGTCTTGTGTGTGATTTATCCTTCAGGGATTTATACTTCGGGATTTATCCTGGCTTCATATGAACAGAGGAAATCTCCGCTCGTCGCTAGGCTAATTTATACAATGTAAAACGCCATAGGCTGGTGCTAATAATGTTAGCATGTTATATTTGTTTGGAAAATGTGTTTAGTATAAGACAGTTGTTCTGTCAGTGAATGCTGTGAGTTGTAATGGAGCCAAACTGTGTGCCCTTACCTTTGTTAGATGTTGCTGTTGTCCCTGGTTTTATATGAGACAAGGGAAAGATCGCTAGTTGCTAGGCTAATTTATACAATGTAAAATGCCATAGGCTGGCGCTAATAACATTAGCATGTTGTATTTGCTTGGAAAATGTGTTTAGTATAAGACAGTTGTTTGTCGGTGAATCTTGTGAGTTGTAATGAAGCCAAACTATGTGCTGTTACCTTGTTACTTTTCTGTTTGGACTTCAAAGGCCAGAAAACATGTTAATGAGTAGGCCCTGGAGGTGCTGGTAGGTGGATTTTGAACTTGTAGCAGAGCGAGGTAGCTGTTTCCCCTTGTTACCAGTGTTTATGCTAAGCTAAGCTAATTGTAGTCTGGCTCCAGCCCTGTAGTTTAGTGGTATCAATCTTTTGATGTAACCCTAATGAATAAAGCAAACAAATGTCTTTTCTAAAAATGTTGAGCTATGAATTTAACATAGTGTAAGTGACATAAATCAAACACTAGTGAATGTAAAATCGTGATTGAGTATATATTAATGTAATATATGCCATGAGAAAATCTGCCTTTTTGCACTTATCAGGGTTAAAACTGGTGTGTGTGAATGTTTTAATGTTGTGTTCCATTTTCTAGGTATGGCGTTGCATTTACATATTATGGGATAAGTCTGAACATCACTGGGTTTGGACTGAACACATACCTCACACAACTCATATTTGCATCTATTGAAATGCCATTGAAGATTGGTGTGTATTACTTCCTGGAGAAAGTTGGGAGGAGGTCTGGTGAAATGGGATCCATGCTGTTGACTGGTCTCTGTCTCCTAATCAACATGTTTGTCTCACAAGGTTATTTGTTTTTTATTTTAATGAAATCAAATTTTTGTTAACATATCTGAGAGTTGTCTTGACAAATATCTAAACATTTTCCCCCAGATAAGTGGGTCATTCGTACTGTTGTGGGCGTCATTGGAAAAGCCATGTCAGAAGCCTCATTCACAATCATATACCTCTTCACAACTGAGCTCTTTCCTACAGTCGTACGGTAAGTCAGCAACAAACTCTTGTGACAAGTTTGACCATGAACAATGATTATCTACTCTGCTGTGACAACATTTATTACAGGTTTACATTAACCTCAGTGCTTTTTGTTTTTCAGACAGAACGGTTTAGGCTACACCGCATTTGTGGCGCGGCTAGGTGTGTCCATATCTCCACTCATCATGCTATTGGAGGACGTATGGCATCTCCTCCCTGCAGTCACTTATTGCACGGTGGCAGTTGTATCTGGTTTGGTGGTTTCGCTGCTGCCTGAAACATTAAACATCCGACTGCCAGAGTACATCGAGGACATTGAGAAACCAAGGTAAAAAGGAGAGAAAGATTACATGTAATTCAATATTAAAGCTACAGTAAATGATTAGCTACCTCACTGAGCTTCACTGCTAAAGAGTAATCCAGTCAATCAAAGGCAACTGGATGTTTTGCAATTTCAGTGTGTTATTTACACAACTTTCTTTTGGATAATTGACATATTTTAATCATTTGCAGATGCCAAAAATAGAAATCGTCGTTTGAGTCTGCTCTTATACTATGTAATCTATTCATGATGCAAAAATGACCCACTTCCCTTTTGTCTAAATTGCAGGGGACAGTCAACAAGGAACAAGGAGATTCAATAAAAACCACTGTTATTGTTAACTAGAGTGATTATTTGCCACAATGAATTTGTTCTGCAAGTTTTAATAATGCAAGATAGGTTGATTTAATCTGCTTTGTAACCATAAAATTGTTAAAATCACAATAAATACTTGAACTAAGAGTCTTTCCAGATATAACATATCCACAGGTGCGCTGTCTTAATAATGTACTGTACAGAGGAAATTTGGACAAACACAAAGAGACAATAAGAGAGAAATGTAACTGTGAATTTACTTGAGGTTAGCAATAAAATTGTAATTCATGAGAACATGACTATGGATTTTATTGGAATTAGTTTCAGTTATTTCCTGCTGTCATGGTGCGGGTATATGGGACAATTGTATTCATGCACATGTTAATAAAAAGTTGCCTTTAAAAAACACTTAAAAAGACAAAGAGAGATAGTCCATACATTGAATATCTTGGTTTAGCTTGCTGCTGGTACAGTTGAGGTTGGTGGTGCAGTAATATCAGTAATTTTCCAGTTGTTGTTTTTTTTTTTATTATTATTTATTTTTTTGTCAGTCTAAACAATCCACAGGAGCAGTTGACTTGTGACTTTCGCATATCCCTATTACACACAACACACACATGTGGCAGCAGCTCAGTCCATAGGGACTTGGGTTGGGAACCGGAGGGTCACCTGTTTGAGTCCCCATCCAGACCAAATATGGAGCGTGGACTAACGGCTGGAGAGGTGCCAGTTCACCTCCTGGGCACTGCCGAGGTGCCCTTGAGCAAGGCACCGAACACCCCAACCGCTCAGGGCGCCTGACCAAGGCACCCCCCTCACTCTGACATCTCTCCACTTTGTGCATGTATAGGTCCTGTTTGTGTGTGTCTTTCAAACCTGTGTGTTAATGACAAAAAAAGCAAAAAAAATTGAATTTCCCCTCAGGGGGATTAATGAAGTATATTAAAAAAAAATGTTTGGAGCAGTCATGATATGGTGCCCCTGGAGCAGTTTGGGGATTCGATACCTTGCTCAAGGGCACTTTCCTGGTGCCCAGGAGTGTGAACTGGCACCTCTTCAACTGCCAGTCCACACTCCAAGCCAAGCCAGTATGTGCTACTGCTGCCTCCCATTTGGTTTTTTGAAAAATGAAAACTCTGACCTGCTGGTGGTGCTAAAGAAAAACTCAAAAGATAGAATAACTTATTAGGATTCATCCTCTGGCACTGCTGATATCTGTAATTATATGCAGTGTTTCACGTATTTTAATTGTTTAGGCTTTTCATCTCCTACATTGTAAACATTTGGCCTTCATTTATTGAACTGATTTTCTATATTTATGATACTTGTGTGTAGCAACTCATAATGTAATAATTTAAATGTGATAAAAGCTCATAATGTAAGAAAAACAATGTAATAACAGCTTTGTGCATAATGGGAAAATTCTTACATAATAAACTAAGCAAAAAATTCTCTCTTCCTGGAACTATTTCAGTTTTACATGGAACAAGTGAAGTCCTTAATTTAAAGCAGCTGGACTTGGTCTTTTTGGTCTACAAAATATTTTCATCAATCAGTTTCAAACTGATTTAGCCTCTTGAATGTGTGACAAAATTCAGGATTACAAGATATCCAGTGACCTAAATGAGAACTTTTACAGAGATGGTGCTGAATTTAATATACTGCGTGATTCCTGGCATATGAAATAACAGATCCATATTATTTTAGTTACTTTGACTGTTAGTTGGTGCATTTACCAGTGATAATGCACTATAGCTTTTCTGACAGAAATACACTAGGCTACATGTTATAATCCACAGGTCATAAACGTGTTAGTCTTTCTGACATATATGCAGTAGATATCATGAGCCTACAATGATGAACGCACTAGCTGCCCTGACAGAAAGTATTTTTACCTTATATCCTAACTTCTCTCACATACCATTGTTTATCATAGTTGCCAGTAATTAGACACTTTTTTAGTCAGTCTACAAATAGTTTTCAGAGTATTTGTAACATTTTAACAGCTTATTAGTCAATAATCAACTATTCAAATGTTTGGCTTTATTCTGTAGATGTTTGACAGATTATCTATAGACTCAGGGGCGTCGCCAGGAATTTTGGGCCCCATGAAAAAAAATTATATTGGGCCTCCCTGCGCAGCTGTTGTCACCACATCTCTAGGACCTAACTGATCCATTAAAAGCTTTACATAACTCTAACTTTGAAGGCTTGCAACTGTCTTGCTTCTTGTTGTTCAATACTACCAGTACAATATTTACTGCTAGTGAGTTGTACATGCAACAGTCTGCATACAGTATGCAATTCACTATTTGATTAAAAACTGCCATAAAAAATGCCCTAAAGGCCATCTTTTACAGTCTTAATGTAAAATCCCAAAATGGAAAATTCTCTTAACATTAATGAAAGACTTAAAGAATAACTTAAATATAGGCTACATTAACTTTTCAATCAAAATAAATTAAGATCATCATCTCAAAATAATAAAAACAGCAGATTTTTTAACTTAACTGCACATATATGCCAACAAGAAAATAAAGTTGAAATGGAAAATTATATTAAAAGGCCTCATGGAGGTGCTGAGTTAGGCTACTTAACGTTTCATTGTTTCATAATAGTTATTATGTGGAAAAATAATTTGTTTGAATTTCTGTCATTAAAAAATATTTTGTTTTCTTTTTTGTAATAGTAAAAAAGAGCGAGAGAGAGAAATTCCTACAGACTCCCTGCAATGATGCTAACTGGCATGTGTTGCTCACCTTCTTCATTGGGACGGGGAGGAGTAAAGTTATGGGGAGACAGGGCTGCTGCTTCTGACTCATCTGTTGTTGAGTCTGGTAAAAGAGGCAGGGACAACTGATTTATTATGAATATCTTGCTAAACATTTACCTGCACTGATTAAATGTAGGTTAAAAGGAGTGAAATGTAGGCTAACACTAGTCTGTAGCTAGCTTATTTCACTATGGACATTAAGCTAACAGGTTCATTTCTACCACTCACAGACTATAGGCTACCCACCTTTCTTGCAGAAAAACTGGCTTATATATTGACACCCTTTCTTTTGCCTCTGCTCTCTCTCCTTTCTCCCTTTCCTTTTATGAAAACCGGATTTTCTTTTAGTACTAGCCTAGGTAGCATGATGATGACTGTAGCGTTCTAGCGCAACTGCTGACTGTTGCTAGGCACCGTCACCGTCAGTGCGCTAAGGCGGACCAAACCATTTCATGCAGATACAGGGGGGTGGTCAGTCAATATGCATGTTCACTTTTTGGTCAATGGGGATATTTAACTTATACTGGCAAAAACAAGTAAAAACAAAGAGATCATTCATTTTATTACTATATTTGAAAAAAAAAAATCCTTAATGGTGATGGTTTAATAATTTTATATTAATTTTTACCTGTTTTTGGAATCGTCCTAACTTTTCTCCCCTATCCACCTTATTTTTCACGGAAAAACGGAGGCAAAACAGAACGCAGCCAGCTTCCGTTTTTTGTGCGACACTTCCGGTCCAGCACTCTTGCCACTGTGTAAATGGGAATCGCCTTGTTGTTTACCTTGCTGAGTTTAGCTATATATATGTATATATCACATTTTTCACGTCACTATATCACCGTTTAGACTAATCTGATGTTTGTAAAGTCTATAAACACAATGACTGAACAAACATTAGTATTTTCTCTGTGTGTAATTAATAACATGGTTATCGTAGATTAGCTGGGCTAACCGTTAGCTGTTAGCCGTTAGCCGTGTCTGTAATAACTCACTAAACTCACAAAGTGGCCCGTGAAAAAAATATTTTCTCCAGCGGATGTCTTAGTTACAACATGATTGAGCTAACTGGAGTAGTTTCATGTCGTATCCGACAACGGGAGGCTTTTAACGGATGACGATCCTGATGTTAGCTTTGCTGCTAGTGTTAACGTTAGCTGTCCCTGTCAGCTGCAGCCACTGATGCTTTCTAGACATCGTGATTTCCCAAAACTGAATAAATACTACACATAGCAACACAAAACTGCTTTGCTAGCTCAATCATGTTGTAACGGCTGGATGGTTGATGCGTACATGCTGATTCAGGTGCTATCAGAGCCGATCCGCGCATCACTATGGCTTAATGATCAACTCAGTCAATTAAAACAACCCGTCCTGTGTGAGGAGTGTATGTCGCTGACAGAGAGAAAGAAAGAAAAGGGAAAAAAAGATAGAAAAGCAGCGTACACCTCACTATTTATTTCTCACAGTTGCGCACACGTGTGGCTGGCATGCAGAAGCACTGTCTGTGTGTCTGTGTGTTGAGGGTGCGAGCCGCAGCTTCAGCTGCTCAGGTAGAGAGGCTTAGCCCGGTGTGTTTTTTCGCTGATTCGGTTCTGCAGGTTCTCTGCTGGTACACTGGAGACGGGGATCAAGCAGTTTGTCTCACTTGGGATAGACTGTGCTTTTTTGGTTCATAGTTTATGATTGACGTGCGATTTATTCGCGTTTAGAGGGAATAAATTTTCGTTATAACGGAAACGTGGGCACAGTTATCTATACAAAATACACAGACTAACTAACTAACTAACTAACTGATTGACAATTGAAAAAAAATTAGCTTGCACCGTTAGCTCCGGTAAGGGAAAGCGGCTGACCGGAGGTCACGCACAAAAAAACGAAAGTTGATCACTATTTACTTCCGTGTTTGAAAATAAGGTGGATAGGCGCCACAGTATGTGACAGTGTATCAACATACCTATATTCTCAGAGTAATTTAGCTGAACTTATAGTATTCACTCCAACTATGCAGCATAGGTTGAGTGAATAGTTCAAGTTAAAGGTCCAGTGTGTAGGATTTAGTGGCATCTAGGAGTGAGTTTGCAGATCGCAACCAAATGAACCTTTAAACTAGACCTTTAAACTTAATTATTCTGACAATATGTAGTTAATTGCCATGCAGGCTGAATCTCATCTAATAAGCTTATGAAGTGTTAGAGATATTTTATAAAATACCTGTGGGTGGACTATCCATATAAAGTGTTACCAACACTTTTAATTCAGTCGGTTAAATTTGCCTTCAAATGCTAAGGAGCTAAAGTTGACTTCTTTCTGAGAGGCAGAACTTCTCCATTGTGCAAGATGAAATACATCACCACTGAAAGGAGCCACCTAGTGGCCAAAGTAAGAGACACAGTTTTATAGGTTGTTTATTAAACAGTGTGCTGCATGGGATAGCCAACATTGAAAGTACATGGAATTATTAAGTATGGAACAACCAGAGGTGGGTAGAGTAGCCAATATTGTACTCAAGTAAGAGTACTGATACTTTAGAACAATATTACTCAAGTAAAAGTAAAAAGTAATCATCCAAATAATTACTTGAGTAAGAGTAAAAGAGTATTTGGTGAAAAAACTACTCAAGTACTGAGTAACTGTTGAGTAACGTCTGATTTATTTGTAAAATAAGAACATGAACGTAATCAATCAATCAAAAATAATAATCTGCAAATTCATGTATTTTAAACGATACCCCTTTAACTAAAACAAAAATAAATTAAATAAATTAAATCTTTACAAACATAACATAAATCAAGGCACAAGAAACACAAATATATTCTTTTATATATATATATATATATATATATATATATATTTATATATGTAATTATGTACTCAGAGGTGGGTAGAGTAGCCAAATATTGTACTCAAGTAAGAGTATTGTTGCTTTAAAACAATATAACTCAAGTAAAAGTAAAAAGTATTTTGCATTAAAACTACTCTGAAAAGTACAATTTATCCAAAAAGTTACTCAAGTAAATGTAACTGAGTAAATGTAACTAGTTACTACCCACCTCTGGGAACAACTATTTCACATGCTAAGAATCACCAAGTGTACTAAAGTCTCTGTCCCTGTAAATGTTCTTATTTGTCCAGGTCACTGAAGTCTGTAGTCCTGAGCTCTGTCACACATCCAAGGGGCTTCATCAGTTTGGAACTGATTGATGAAAGTGTCTTCAAGTCTAGATCAGCAGACAAAGTCCAGGTGCTTCATAATAAGGACTCCACTTGTTCCTTGTAAACCAAGAAGGGTACCTTTGCTTGAAGAAGAAAATGAGGGCTCGCTTTTAAAACTATTACACCATATTCTGAATTTATCATGTTACTCAACAATTATTTGCTTAGTTTAAAATGTAATACTTTCATACACTGTATTAACTTATTAAACTATGCACAAAATGTTATGCATTCATGGCTTTCTTACATTATGTGCTGATTATTACATTATGAGCTTTTATTGCACTTAAATTATTACAGTATGTGTGGTGATTACATTATGAGTTGTTACAAATGTGTTTTATTCACAGTGGTTTCACTGCTGCTTGGGAAATGTCACCGGTGTCACCATAATAACCTTAAATATCCTTCCCGTCCTTCACAGTGGCACTGCCAAGGGGTGGCCAGGAAGGGGCCATGGCCACCCTGATACAATCGCTGGCAAATGGGACTCCTTAACTGTCATAATGACGTGGTTTTCAACTAGCTTGTATACTACAACAGTAAAACATCAGGGTTAATATTATGTTTGTAGGTAAGTATAACATCACACTCACAGTTTGAGCTGCTTACGTCTGGGCGTTGATTTAGGGTCCCTAAAGCCAGTCGGAGCACATATAAGAAGTCCTTTATTCCCTATGCCATACAGGCAATGAACACAGAATGACTGCAGGAAAACTATTGTTTTTATAAGACTTTGATTTTTGAGAGAATAAAGAATAAAGTTATCTCGTCTTGTCTGGTCTTGTCTTGTCTTGTCTTAAAAGTAAGGCATTTGTTCCAGGCATACCACCCCAAGATTTTCAGTGGCCTCACCTGACCACCCCTATGAAAAGTTTCCAGGGGTGCAACTGGTCCTGCACGATGAAACTAACCAAGAAAGGTTCCTTACAGTGTTTATTGTAATGGCAATGAAGTTAACTCACCAAACCAACCAATTAATGGCAACCCATCCAACAGTTGTGGAGAAACAAAATGTCATCATGAGGGCATCACCAAGTCAGTCAATGTCTGTACTTTATTTCATGGCAATCCATCAAATAGTTAATACATTACAGAGATTTTGTCATGGACCTTAGATCTTGTGTATCTTCCCCACTACAATTTTTAAGGAATCAAATGAATTTTCTTCCACAATCAGACATTTTCAATCATGAGACAACAACCCATCATCCCCAGTATTAGGTAAATCTTAAATTGGCTTTTCAAGGGGGGGTATTGCGATGCTTCAGGACATGTACAGTATCAACAGGAAGGTACTTTGGTGTCACAGTGTCACTGGCAAATTATTACCTCTGCTAAGGGTGTTGTGTTTTCAGTAGGTCCGTTTGTTTGTCTGTCAGATGGATAACCGAAAGTGTACTTTTCATGAAACATGGTGAAAGGTTAAGGTAAGGTAACTTTATATGTACCCGAAGGTAGATTTAGTTCACAGTTTAAGTGGTTGTAGCAAGGGCCCAGGAGGAACCCATAAAAGTTTGGAGCATACCCATGTCACGTGGATACAAGTGTTTGTACAACCTCACAGCACATTGACACATTGTCTTTAGCTGACCATTAACCCATGAAATATAACAGTGTGCAACAGGATAGTGTCCCACTTTTAAATTGACATCTTGTGTGCTTTGTGATATCATTGTCTGAACTTCACTCCAAACTGGAAGTGTTGTATCATTTATTCTGAAGATGAAGTTTGAGAACGTGCTGGCAGAGCTGAATGGCTTTGGTAGATTCCAATTAAAGACGATCCTCTTGATGGTAATTCCTCGTATGACTTTGCCTTTTAACTTTCTGCTGAATAATTTCATCGCGGCTATTCCGTCTCACCACTGCGACATCAGCTCTCTGGATGACGGAGGACTTTTTAGGAATTTATCCCAAGCGGAGAGGCTTCTTGTTAGTGTTCCACTCCAGGAGGATGGGACTCCGAACTCGTGTCAGATGTTTGCAGAGCCTCAATATCATCTGCTGCTCAACTCCTCCAACATGACTGAGCTACCCACAGTGCCGTGTCAGAATGGATGGGTATATGACAACACCACCTTCAGGTCTACTCTGGCCACAGAGGTGAATGTTTATTCCAAACTAATCCAAAAGTGATACAAATCCCAAGTTAGCCATTTGAATGTTACTTTTCTTTGTCTCTTGTCTGTTTCCCTCACAGTGGGATCTGGTTTGTGATAAAAGAAGAGTGAACAGAGCCACAGCCACTATCTTCTTCATGGGGGTCATGGTTGGAGCAGCAGTGTTTGGCTACTTTAGTGACAGGTGTACATGCCTTTCATTCTTCGACCAGACATTTTTGGGTCTGTGTGGTTAAATTGCACAACTTTAAGAGAAACTTATACATTGAAATGTGTTTTTGCTTTAGTATGATAACTGTTGTAATAGAGTAAGTTCAACCAAGTTGAAACAGCAAACATGTTGAGGGAAACATAAAGCAGAGCAAATGATGCTTTCTGTTACATAATGAGGAATTGTTGCTACTGAACCATACTGAACGTACCAGCAAAATGTTCACTGACAATGTATTTCAGTTGTTTTCCACCAAATTATGCCATCTTGCAATACAGTATCCACTTGTAGTGACCACATCACTGCCACTTTATTACCTTTTAAATGACACTAAACCAAAATTACGATCCTTCCCTCACTTTAACCAAAGTGCCTTCATTGCCCAAACCTAAGAGAGGAGTCTGGGTGCAAACCTAAGATTCTGGTGCCAAGGTCCTGCATTCTGTATGCCCCCCATCCTCCTTGTGAAGCCTACGTGGTACATGAATGTAGTGTTTCATAACTTAAAAGAAGCATTGTGTCTGAACATAACCCAGGCAGTGATTACACTGCTGAAACATGTTTAAGAAAGCAGTTTTATGACATACAAACATAATTTCTAAGACACAGGGTTGTGCTTTGGTATATCATCTGATGTCTGTTTTTCGCCATTGCCAAATTTTACTAACAACACCTGTATGGAATCAAAAATTGGGTTCAAACATTGAGGCATCAATTATGCATAGGAGAGTGTGGAATACAGCCAGTGCAGCTACACTAGGAGACTTGGTCTGATGAGGACAGACAGTGCACTCCAGGACAGAGAAGCTTAATTTGTCCAGTTTGCTCAAACATAAATGCACCAAAACAGAAGCAAACTTTGTACTTCTTATTTGGAAAGTTCAAAGTTAAAACTCAGCTATCGGCTGACTAAATGTTAATGTACAGAAAGTGTTACTAAGTACAGCTTCACAGGCTATAAAAACCCTTCACCTAACCTGACCCTATGTCTAACCTTTATCTCAAACAAAAAATGTACCCTTTAACCCAAACCTAACCTGCACATCGACCATCTAATGACTACTTTTAATTCTACACACAGTGGACTCTATGTAAGGAATATATTTGTAAAAATGTTTTGTCACACCTTTTCCAGTGGGTCCGAACTGGTGGGTCACGGTCCCAAAGTGTGTCCCAGGTCCATTCTGAATGGGCCGCAAGTGACTTGCAAATGTTTCAAGTAACACTTTATTTTAAAATACGGTACATTTCCAGCACAGAGCTTTTATTTTGAAGTGCCGTTTTGTGCTGTAGACTGACCAACAGTTACTTGACAGAGACAGCAAACTAGCTCAACCACATGGCCAAATCCAAGTATGACGCTGAATATATTACACTGTGGGACCTCGAACTAATGACAAAGGGGACATCTGGACCTCATGGCTGGACCAGTTGAGAACCACGGACCTATTGTACAGATTAATCTATAACTATTTTGTCACACAGGTTTGGCCGAAAAATCATGCTTCTGGTGTCATATGTGACAGCTGCCATCTTTGGATTTGCAAGTGCTTTCTCATATAATTTTACCATGTTTGCTGCCATGAGGTTCTTCACTGGACTTGGAATGTCTGGAATAAGTATTATCACCATCGTCCTTTGTGAGTTTAATGTCGTAGCATCTTTTTTTCAATATTAATCTTACAAAAAAAAAGTAACATACAAATATTTACTGAGATATAGTATAAAATCCATTTCTGTTCAATTAGATTTGTTTTAACGTCGATACAATTTCTCATAAAAAAGTATGATTTGTTGATAAAGTCGTAATGACTCAACCGTAACTATTGCCTAGTGTGTTTTAATGGATTTGATTTATTATCATTGCTCTTTACAGGTATTGAATGGGTGGACATTAAGCATCGAACTGCAGTGGGCGTTCTTATGAGCATGGACTGGAGTGTTTGCACTGCTGTGCTACCTTTGGTGGCCTATTTTGTGAATGACTGGAGGCACCTCACTGCCGTAGCAACCACCCCGCTGTTTCTCGCAATGATTTCCTGGTGGTAAGGATGAAATAATAATTGAGCTCTAGCCATATTAAGTAATTTTTTTTCCAGTTCCAAGCTAACCTAACACAAACAAGTCGTGTGAACTTTCAGAATAAAGATCCTTATTCTTATTAACAGCATGACTTTTGGTTTCGATAAGGCACGGGTGCCACTTAGGAGTTTATGTGAAAAAAAAAAAAAAGTTTAAAATCTGTGATATTACAAACTGCACTTTGTCACAGGTGGCTCCCCGAGTCTGCCAGATGGCTGATAAGTACTGGAAAGGTCAAGAGGGCTCACTTTTACTTGAGCAAGTGTGCAGAAGCCAACGGCAGAGAGCAGTTCATGGCTGACGTAAAGCCTGAGGTACAAATTTTTACATGATCTGATCTAGTCAGAAATTAATACCTGCTATAACTATGATCAACATTTCCTTTTCACTCTACAGGTTCTGTCCAAAGTAATACTTGTAGAAAATGAAAACAGGAAATATTCCTACCTGGACCTTGTGAGGACACCCAGAATGAGGAGGCTGACTCTACTTACTGCCATTGTTTGGTATATACCTTGTTTTTGCCTTTAAACAACTGAGATGTTCACCTTTTAAATCTTGGAAAAATGTATTATGTGTACAATGCACTGTCCATATGTGATCGCTCAACCTGGCAGCAACTAACTTTAAAGATGCTGACACACCAAACCGACATCAAAGAACTAGAGGCAACGAAAGCCAACTGTTGCATCATCTACGTCGCCTCACGTCGCCCTGCGTCAGTTGCATTTGAACACACTACAAAGACAGTACATTCGACAGCCAAGTAGCACGTACGTTCTGCGTGAGAGGAAATAACGCAAAAAGGGAAACCGGAAGTTTGAGGAATGAATCTGTGCTTTGGAATGCACAGATTTAGATATAGCACTTATCATGGAAACAGTAAGGTGTCCTGAAATAACAGACCAGGCAGATAGTCTTTGCACAGCAAGACACTGTGTATTGTCCTAGTTAAGTACATTCCAACATCCAGTCCAGTTGTAATGCAACACAAAGTACTGATGCCATGGTTACCCACAGCTTCCTTGCATACTGATTGAGATTACTGGTTTAACATTTGACCATTGAAGAATCCTGTTGCAGACACCTGCCAGCCAATCAGAAACTAGTGTTTTCTGGGGTAAATGTGTAACTTTTAAGATAAATGAATTTGTCCTCTGTCTCTCTGTCTCTCTCTGTTGATAGGTTTGGAGTGGCCTTTACGTATTATGGAATCAGCTTGAATGTCGCTGGATTTGGTCTTAACATTTATCTCACACAGTTCATCTATGGAGCCATTGAACTTCCAGCAAAAGCATTTATCTTTTTCTCTCTGAGCAAAACTGGCCGAAGGTTGAATCAAACAGGAACACTTCTTACGACTGGACTGTGTATATTCTGCAACATGTTTGTCCCTAAAGGTAAATGATCACAAAAACTGCCACTGGGGGTCGCCAAAGTTGTGAATAGTGGAATTTTAGACATTGTGGCTTTAAATTTAATACAAGGTGGAGTTATAATGTCTTCTCACAACTTTTTCTTTTCAGATAAGGGGCTGTTTCAGACAGCTGTGGGGGCTTTGGGCAAAATGTTCTCCGAGGCAACTTTTACAACTGTATATCTGTACACATCAGAGCTTTACCCCACAGTAATGAGGTCAGTAAACTGTCTAATATGGAGCTTATATTTTGCACATGAACAAACAGCATATATATCTAGAGGCCTCGGAGTTTACTGTGACATCTTGCTAGCTGGACACATTGATCAGGTCTTTATAAATCAGCCAGTGCACAAGACTTGAGGGAGTCGCAGTTGTATCCTGAAACTGATTTCCCTGATTGCTACAAATTTGTTGTATTTTTTGTTACATAGGCAAAATGGATTGGGGTTCTGTGCTATCATGGCCCGTTGCGGTGTGTCTGTATCCCCCCTGATCATGCTTCTAGAAGAAGTGTGGGGCCATTTGCCGAGTACTATTTTCTCCCTGGTGGCTGTTGGTGCAGGGCTATCAGCTTATTTTCTACCAGAGACAAAAAACATCCGTCTACCAGAGACTATTGAGGATGTGGAACTAACAAGGTACTGGGCCTTAATTTCGATTGTATCGAAACATATAAATGAGCGTTGTCTTAGAAAATAAAAACGTCTTTTGTGTTTCAGGAGAAGATCAATCTGCACATCTGACGAGAAAGCTCAACTCTAAATGGACCTCATCTTCATTGCAACCAAAAGGCCTCCATGTTTAGTTGCAGGGTAGATCAGTGGGAATAATGTGTTTTAATGTACAGTAATGAACAAACCATTGTTTCTTAAAGAATTTTTTAGTGCATTTCTTTAAAAATGTGATCAAATACTACTGATTGATGACTGATTTTTGTGTTTCCTGAATAAAGAAAAGATATTTCTTAAAAAAAAAAAGAACCTGAGGGGGCAGAAGGTGATGTTAAAATCTAGGAGACAGACTTAAGTTTAATGCATTGTTTTAAAGATGGGAACATGTGGATGGTAAAGGGTAAAAGGATGCAAGAAAGGGGAATGATATGAGAAGGGGGCAATCTGAGATGGCAGATTGTTCTGCCTAGCCCGCTGGAGAAAAACTGAGGAAGGATACCCACTTGACAACGCAGAAATGTCAACCTACTCAAGGCCAACATGCTCAAGGCCAACATGCTCAACACTGTAATGTACAATCATGTTGTATATGTTTTCTTTTCCACGACACACTGGGCTACGTGCTGCAGTGATGTCATGAATATATTACTGTACACACAGGGACACATTGCACAAGACCAGTGGTTCCCATCTGGTCCAGCCAAGTTCAAGGTCCATACAATTTAATATATTCAGTGTCATACTTGTGTTTGGCCATGCTGTCGAGCTAGTTTGCTGTCTCCCTCAAGTGGTCACTCACTCTACAGCAGGGATATGGCACTTCAAAATAAAAGCTCTGCGCAAGAAATTCACTGTATGTTAAAATAAAGTGTGTGGGGTTTTTTATAAACATGACACATTTGCGAGTCCCTTGCGGTCCATTCAGAATGGATCAGCGACCCATTTTTGGATTACGACCCACCAGTTGGGAATTAGACTGCCTCATCTGCTTGGTGTGTCTGCAGTGCGGACAGGTCCTGCCTCAGCAGAAGGGCCTTGTTATTTTTTCAGGGTCACAAGGCTCCTTTTCTTCTGATGTCACCTTCATACACAAGTATATGAAAAATTATGTGTATATGTAAGTATATATAAAAATGCACCAATGACCAACAATAAAAACAGCATGAAAATAAGTCAAGTGTTTTGTAAGTTGTAAACTTTGCAGACAGTGGAAAGCAATCATACTGAATGGTTACACATGGACTGGATGATTATGTACTCTAGGCTTGTAAAATGTAACACACTGCATTACACCGTAATACTTCTTGCCCATTTCTGTGTGCTGAAAGGATCCTCTACACATTGTTTATTACACTTATTTACACCGATGACATCCTACTTAATATTTCGGCCACTGCCCAGACTCCACAGTTCTACGGATAGTTGGATGTCATGCTATTCTGTTATGTAAGGTCTGTGAGATCAGCGCAGTGACGCAGTAACCAACACAGCCTGTGATTCGTCAAAACTCACCCATCATGGGATGCATCCTGCCCTCAGTGGGTCTTCTTAGAAAAAAAAAGGCTTTCACTAATAGCTTAAGACAACAGCAACCCCTTTTCTGAACACTCGTTGCTAAATTTATTAGTTTTATAAAGTCTGTAGCTTTCTAAAGGCTGCAAAATGTTAAATGTATATGTACCTAAACATGACCAAACAGATGAAAGTTTTTGCACAGAGGGTTACTATATTGTAGCCATTGTTCTATTAGCACAGGTGGAGGTTATATTTTATACAAACAGTTACCATTGTCAAGGGTCCTTTCTGGATAATGAGTTTACTACATTGTCTGGAATTGTTTGCTGCTTAAAACCAAGGTCGCGTATTTATACATTTGTCCATGTTTGAATTAGTAAACCAGTAAACCTCTGCAAAATTGAAATGCTTTCTCTGTAGCCTGAAAAAATATACTTTTGTCACACAGGCAAAGCGGATTGGGTTACAGCTCCTTCATGTCCCTCGTAGGTGTGTCCATCTGATTATGGTTCTTAAAGAAGTGTGGCTCCCTCTACCCAGCACTGCTTCTGACTTTACTTCCGGTCACGCACGAGCGATGTCGCTCCAACCCCTGAATGGATTCATTACTAAATTCAAAGGGAACCTGTGCTTTCACCTTTGCAGAAGTATGGAAATAGTAATCTCTGGGCATGAATTTAAGCTCTGGAGCCATAACGCTGAACGTAAGTGCTAAGACCAAACTGAAAAGACGCCAAGACATTCACACAATGGAGGAGAACATTCAGAAAATGCTCAACAAACTTAAGTCTGAAATCACTGGTCAAATAGGTGACTTCAGAACTGATTTCCAAGAATTCTGAGCAGAAATAAAGCACTGCTTCTTACCTTGCTTGCCTTTGCTGCAGGGCTGTCAGCATGTTTACTTTTGGAGACGCAAAATGTCCGTCTACCAGAAACCACTGAAGATGTGGAACAGACAGCTGGGCCTTACTTCCAACCAAATTCTTAAGTTTTGAACTGTTATAACAAGATTATACTTTTTATGTTTCAGAGGATGATCAGTCTGGACATCTGACGAGACATCTCCTGCTTAATATTCATCTTCATAGCAATCAGTAGCCCAAGATCACTGATTGAAACACCTTTAAATAACAACACTGTACCCATTTTAGTCTGTCTTACATATGCAAAATCTGTCTACAAAATGCTGTTTAAAAACAAATGTAACATGCATTAAACATCCACTGTTTCATACCTTTTGTGTTGTATTGCTATAAAGAGGTATTTCCTAAATAAAATGTAAAAGAAAATGATGACTCATTTAACCACATAATGAGGTTCCTGCTTTAACTATTACCCCAGATGCATATATTGCCTCACACTCAGACAGACAAAATATATTATAGTGGTTAAGTGAGGTGAAACATTCACCAATCTCAGCTGTAAACCAGGAGACCTTGGGTTAGAGAAAGGTGCCAAAGGTTGCCATGTCAAAATCTAAGGGTCAGGTTTTCTGTCGTCTTCTTTTCAGTGTGACTGCATGGACATATAGGTATTTTTTCTCAGCTTAAGAGGATTTTGCACACAGCGAGAGGCCACAATGAAGTTCGAGAACATTCTAGAAAATATCAATGGATTTGGCAGATTTCAGATAATGATTATTTTTATCAGCTTTATTGGTCGTTTCACAATGCCCTGCCATTTCATGCTGAATAACTTCATAGCGGCTGTTCCCTCTCACCACTGCGACATCAGCTCCCTGGATGATGGAGGACTTTTTAGGAATTTATCCCAGGCAGAGAGGCTTCTTGTTAGTATTCCGGTCCAGGACGATGGGACTCCAAACTCCTGTCAGATGTTTGCAGAGCCTCAATATCATCTGCTGCTTAACTCCTCCAACATGACTGAAGTACCCACAGTGCCATGTCAGAATGGATGGGTGTACGATAACACCACCTTCAAGACTACTTTGACCTCACAGGTGACTTTCCTTTCTTGTACTTTGTAACAATCATCAACGCTTTTTAGAGAGAAGACGCTTAGGCCCTCGAAAACAAAGTTAATCTCCTTCTTTATTTGTTTGTAAAAGTGGGACCTGGTGTGTGATAGAAGAGGTAAAAACAAAGCAACTGCTACCATCTTCTTTATTGGAGTGATGTTTGGAGCAGTGACTTTTGGAAGCCTGAGTGACAGGTATCGCAGCTTGGCTACTTGACTACTTTGATCACCCAATATTTCCATGGATGAGTAAGATTAAAATTTGGAAACTTTCTGACTTTCCGTAGGTTTGGCCGAAGGATCATGCTGCTGGTGTCATATGTGTCTGGAATGCTTTTTGCTGTTGCAAGTGCTTTCTCTACATCCTATGTGATGTTCGCAGTGCTGAGGTTCTGCACTGGGTTTTGCATCACCGGCATCATCATTGTCTCAACGGTCCTCAGTAATGATACATTTTAATTTCTGTTGTAAGCATACCCTGTATCATGTTGAGTTCACCTCAGATGCCTAGGCTACCAATAGGTCTACAGAAAAGGGGTTGCACTGAATGTTTTCACTAAATTTTGTTCTGGGGTGCCCAGTAGCTCACTGGGTAGAGCCAGCAGACATCCCATGTATATCAGGCAATGTCCTTGCCACAACAGCCGCATGTTCGATGTTCTCGATTGTGTGTTGTTCTCTGCAGGTGTGGAGTGGGTGGACATCAAGCACAGGAAACTGGTTGGAGTGATCGACAGCTTATCCTGGACGTTTGGGAACACAGCATTTGCAGCTATTGCTTACTTTGTGACTGAGTGGAGGTGGCTAATTGTCAGTGTTACCTCACCTCTTATCTTGGCCATCATCACCTGGAGGTACGACTCTAAAACTAACAGAAGTTCCCTACAGTGTGCCCTGGTGGTTGTGTTTTGGGGTGCTTAACATTGAGTGCTATGATTGAACCAAGCCCCCTGGAACAGCGCCAGGCTTTAAAGCCAATTTTACCTGGCCAAACATGGAATTATAACATCCGGGTCCATCAAATGACGCCATAGAGCCCAAAAATACTTTCCCCCATAGACTTACATTAGGAAAGAAACATCTGTAAATCAGTGGATACACTGTTTTGAGCGTCAAAGCCACCACGAAATGACTTGTTTCAAGAGCGGGATTTTATCTATAGGGTCACGCAACATTTCAAAAGTCTAGAGGAGGTGCATGATGAAATCATTTTTTCCCCATTCACGGTAGCAGAGTGTTAAACCACAAGTTAGCTGCTTGGCTGGCAGAAGATAGCCACTTAGTCTCGCATGACCAGCCTCCCTAACTTCGGAATGGGAGTCTGGGGACATTCGTCTTTCGTTTTGTAATAGAAATGGGCGGGGATATTCAGACCATGTGACGGCGTAGCCATAGGTACGGCATGTCTGTTAAATGTAACAGAGACGTACCGTATCCCGTCGGTAAACAGGCCAAGACATCTCTCTTCTCCTGCGTAAGGAATTTTAGACAGAGTCGCTGTAAAATCCTTAATTGCTCCAATCTTGTGGACGTTGCAGCTCTGCAATGTAGCTAAATCAAATGAAATAATATCCATTTTAATCTCTTCTTGCGATGCACTGAACACAATGTTATAGGAGTCCCATGTTAGATTGGTAAAGTTCTAAAACTTTTGGCAGCTCATAGTAATTGGAATGCGGACTTGCTTTTTTACACTTACTTTTGTTCTGCCACTGTACCCAACTGGCGTTAAATACATAGGTTAGGTTCACATCATTTGTCAAATTTGTTTCAATGTAAAAATGTCATTCATTGCTATGTAATACATCAGGAGTGGGAAAACATCTTTGCCTTCAACATTAGGTGGATGCCAGAGTCGGCAAGGTGGCTCATCGCCAATGGAAAGCTGGAGCAAGCTCAGATGTATCTGAAAAAATGTGCCAAGATGAACCAAACAGAGGACTCAGTTCACACACTGAAAACAGAGGTCAGCATATTCCAGATGATGGGTAAATTAAGTGAATTTCTAATACACTTAATACACTGTTGTGTATCACGTGGTTCAGAGAATAATGCTGCTCTGTATTGTTTCAGACACTATCCACTATTGTTGTGACTGAGAAAAGAGATCGGCACTATTCGTACCTCGATCTGATACGGACATCCAAAATGAGGAGACTGGCCCTACGTACTGGTATATTGTGGTCTGTATTCCAAATGTCATTGTGCTTAATGACCTTTGGGTTGTAATATTATGTTTGTATCTCATTTTAAAAGATCCAGGTGAATAATTCTGATTATATCTAAACAAACTACCAATTGTGATGTCTCTTCCTCTAGGTTTTGTGTGGCAATCACATTTTATGGCATCAGCTTTAACATCACAGGCTTTGGGCTCAACATCTACCTCACTCAGTTTACTTATGCTTTAATTGAGCTCCCAGCCAAACTATCAGTTTACTACTTACTGGATAGGATAGGCAGGCAATGCACTGAGGTGGGAGCTTTGCTGATGGCCAGCACCTGTCTTGGAATCAACATTGTAGTACCTAAAGGTAGGCGTTCATTGATGTCCACAGACTTAGAAGTAAGGTTTAGGTTATTTTGTTGTTTTAAATTGTTAATGGTCTCAATAACAGAAATTATGGTCATTAAACACAGGAAAATATAAAGAACTATAGTATTTTAATTACTTCAAATTCAGCAACTGCAACAATAATAGTCATCCCCCAGTTTCTGCTGTCTTTTTTCAGATATGTCTGTTGTCAGAACAGTGGTGGCAATCATTGGAAAAGGGTTTTCTTCAGCATCCTTTGCAACACTTGTGCTCTACAGTTCTGAGCTCTATCCCACTGTAGTGAGGTAATTATACATTCATCCCATTCCTAAAGCCTAAAAACACCATTCAGCCACAACATTAAAACCACTGACAAGTGAAGAGAGTAACGTTGATCATCTTGTTACAATGTAATGTTCTGCTGGTAAACCTGAGGTTCTGGGATTCATGTGGATGCCACTTGACACACACCACCCCACAAAACACCATTGCAGACCAAGTCAACCCCTCCATGGTAAAGGAGCTCCCCAATGGCAGTGCCATCTATGGGACGTGATGTCCTGTGTCCATGCCTTGACAGGTCAGAACCAAGTCTGATCCATGGGGGGACCTCTGAACTGTTGAGGTATTGATACAGGACCTCTGGGGGTGTCCTGTGGTTTCTGGCACCAGCGCATTGGCCGTGGATCCTTTGAGTCTTGTGGGTTGCAAGGTGGGATGCGGGTACATCCTACAGATGCTTAATTAGATTGGGATTGGGAGGAATTTGTAGACCCGGTCCATACCTTGAGCTCTTTGTCGTGTTCCTCAGGTCATTGCTTAGCAGTGTGGCATGAAACATTGTCCTGTTTGGAGGGCCACTGCCACTGGGGCATGCTGTTGCCATTAGGGGCAGTGCTTGGTCTGCAATGTTTGGTGCATGTCAAGTGGCATCCACAGGAATGCCAGGACCCAAGGTACTCCAAGAGAATATTGCATTGTAACGAGATGATCAATGTAATTCACCTCATCAGTGTTGCAGCTGATTGGTGTATGTCAACACTGCAGAACAACGAACGTATTTTTTCCCATTTTAAAATGAGCAAAATCATCATTTAGAGCCCTGAAGTTCATCTCCTCTGTGTGTGTTTTTAGGCAGAGTAGTATGGGTTTCAACTCCTTCATGGGTCGACTTGGTGTTGCTGTGGCTCCTTTGATTCTTTTACTGGATGACGTGTGGAAGGACCTGCCCCAGCTCGTCCTGTGCTCTACAGCTGCACTGGGGGGAATAGTGGCTAGAACATTATCAGAGACACGCAACCGGTGCCTGCCAGAGACCATAGAGGATATCGAAAAACAGTGGTAGCGATGACGGTCACTGGTGCTTATTTAGTCAAGCAGTTATATTTAGTAAATAAACAACAACAACAACAAAGAAAAAACAATGACAGTATGTATAGTCTGTATTGAATTAATTCATTTTTCAGCATATGATTGAAGTAAAATTACCCTCAGCTTTAATAAATATTGGTTGGTTGGAAGGATATTTGAGGAGGTGCAAGGTAAACTTTTCCTTGAAATTGAACTCTGTGCTGTTTAAGCTTAAATTAGTAGCAGTTCAGCAGTTATTGTGAGCAGTTTACCCAAATTGTGATGTTCCCTGCTCAGATCGTGTCATTTGAAAAAAAAAATTTGAGGACAGTCTATTAGCTACTTGCACTCTCTGCCCTCACAGACCTTACGTGATGGCAGTGGTATGCCTTAAGTCCACGAGGGCTCATAGGTGTGTGTTTATCGCCTGTGACTATGGTTCTTAAAGAAGTTTGGCTCCCTCTACCAACAGTTTTTTTCATAGCAATGAATACAATGCTGGAACATCAATGATTGCAACATGTTTAAATAACAACACTGTAACCACCTTAGTCTGTGTTATGCAATATCTATGTACAGTATGGCATTTAAAAACAAATGTGATCACCACTGATTGGTACTTTTGGTTTTGTATTGCAATAAAAAGGTATTTCCTAAACAAAATGTGAGAAAATGATGACTCATTTCACCACATAATGAGGTTCCTGCTTTAACTATTACCACAAATGCATATTACTTCACACTCAGACAGACAAAAGTTGTTTTAGTGGAATATCTGACAATGTATAAGGCAAACTTATCTAAAGATTGAACTCTCACATTCAAGGCCAAACTAAAACATCAAAGCACGAGTCAAATACATTTTCCCCAAAGATGGTATCTCACATTTTGGGTGTTTTTTTTTTTTAAATCACACTACTGTATGCTCAAGGTTCTGTTTATAAGTTTGCTTTCAGTGAGTTATTTAATGGTATAAAAATAACTAGCATCAGAATTGACAGCTATGTGTGCCACTCAGTGTGCTTGAGATCAATGCCACTGTCTGGCATTGTTTAGATGGGTGCATGGGTGGAAAGTCAATACTAAAGAGATTGCTACTGTGCAGACTTGAGCTCCAAATGATGCCACCAGCAGGAGATGGCAGCTGCCATATCCATATTATGCCAACTCACAGGTTAAATAAAGTGTGCTGTAATAAAGTGGCTGCTGAGAACCAATATTATTTCAGATATTTAGCATACTGAAACAGTACTATTGTGTACTTGTAACAGTAGTGGTATTGATCTGTGTATCAATTAATCATAAACCAGTCTCAAGACTTATTTACATATTTAAACAAGCAAAGTTAACTGCTAAATCAGTGTCCCAACACAAAAGCTAAACAACTCCGATAGGGACCGCACAACATCTGCAATAACTTTACTTATTAATATATACACAGAAATTAAGTCAAAGCTCCTTTATTAAAGAAACAAAGCAAGCCAATTTTTTATGACTCAGCACCCCCCTAAAGGAAAGTCAACCACATCTAAATGACATGTCTCTGATATTCCTTTTGAAAATCTTCATATCCAGGTCTAATATTTGCTGCTGATATTTTTATCTGACATTACACTTAGTTACAGAATTAACAGTGATGGGAAAAAAAAGAAACAAAACAAAAAGCAAACAAAATATAAAAATCAAAATGCCAAATTTTAAACATTAAGATACAATGATACAGAAAGATCTAAAACTAAAGTACGCAGTTGTTTTCCAGGACACTTCTTGGCTATTGTTCAGTACTGGGAATACTCCTTGCTCTCTAGTTTGGCAATGATTCGCTCCAGCTGTCTCTTAGCTTCACATTGTGGGAAGTTACTCATTTCATAGTACTGCGGTGCAATCTTCACCAGCCTGTAACAGAGGAAAGAAGGCCGTGAGTAAGTCGGTCAGGAGATCAAATGCAAAGTTCAGTTTGTCTTTATGAACCTGTATTAGGAATCATTTAAATATCGGCACACATACCACTCTGGTTTGATGTCTGTGCAAGTGCGGATGTAGTTTTTGGTGGTGAGGACAAATTCGTTGTAGAGCACCCACTCGGGCTTGTGGTCCAGGACTGTGGATGGGTGCAGTTGGACCACTTGGTTGTCTTTGACTGTGAGGTAATGACCTGTGCGCTCCAAATGAGCCACCTGCAGGTTACGAACATGTATTAAGAAACAGATAAATGTGAGTAAACAAACATTTCTGGTGTAAACTTAAGTTACATCCTGTTAACCATCTTTAGATCAGTGTCTTACATTTACTAATCTGTGCTCACCTGCATGAAGAAGCCGGTGCAGAGCGCTCGGCGGATGTTGGTGTAATAATCTCTGCTGGTGAACTCTGTGCTTCGGCGCGGCAAGTTGAAGCGGTCCATGATCCTGGACAGCTGCTGCCGCACGTTGTCAGCAGACATCAGGGAACGGTAGTTGACAAAGTTGTCATAGCACCACTGGTTGGACTCGTGGTCTGGAAAAGTGTAACAAGGATTCAGACATTTGATTAAGTGTCAGGCAACAAATCTAAAGCTGCACAAAGCACTGTTTTTCATATAAACATGTTTTGGATTTGTTCGTTCCAGTCAGTGAAAATGCTCAACAAACCCGCTGTCACTACCTGCCAACCTAAAGACAAACAAACGGACGAAGTTAGTGACTAGCTTGTGGGCACAGTGGGGCATCCTTCAAGCTAAGGACACATTTGTCTCACAAGTAGGTGAAGACCAAAACAAGCATTTCAGTGGTGCTCAATTTTGAGCCACAAGCCCCCTTTAGCATTGTTAATAATGTTATCACTCTAAGCTCCATCAGCACTGTTATCGGTGTTAGCGTGGATAATGCTGCTAACATAGTTCACAATGCTAAAGGGGTTTTGCAACTCAAAATGAAGCCACTTGCTCACCAGGGCGACCTGGGAGGACACAAGAGGGTGACCCCCATTTTCCGCAGCAATGCGGTAATCATAAATGAGCAGGGCTCCTAACTAGCGCCCACCAGTCTGCATGTCCAAGTATCCTTGAGCGAATGTATGTGTGAATGGGTGACAGAATGTAGTGTAAAAGCACTCTGAGTAGTCGGTAGACTAAAAGATGCTATAAAAGTGCAGTCCATTTCCCATCAGTATTCCAACTATATTTAATTCATGAAACACGTCTCAAGGGGATCACTGATACTCACTTTGTTTGAAGGCGTGGTAGACGTTGAGCAGCGTCAAGTGGTCTCCGTCGATGTGAGCAAACCTCATCTTGGACTCGTCTGCTGCCTTCTTAGCCTCCGTGGGGCGGACAAAACACTGTGGGACTAAACAAGGTTGGTATGGGCCCCAACAAAGCCGCCCATAGGGATGAGTCAAATATTCACAGAAAAATGGAGCAAAGCCTATGATGCTAGGGCACTCGACACTGCGTTGGGACAGGGCAGGACCACAAGCTCTATCAAAGGGGGCTGCAGTCTTTTCTCATGGTCATTCCCAACTGTAATGGCTACTAGTTCGTAGAGAGGGGGGTCATTTAACCACATCTGTAAAACAAGAGTTTTCACACAACTACAAAGTGTTAGGGACACCAGCAAATGCTTTAACTTCTCAAGAGTCAGAAATTCTACTTTTTGGTATCAAGACATAATGCTCCGGCCTTTAAAGGAAGACTTAACAGACGAAATGACCATTTGTATATCAATTACTCATTGAGTGTTACCTTACATTCATAAAGAAAACTTGTTTTTCACATATTTGGATTCTCCGTTCACCGTGGAGGCATGTGAGAAAAACAAAGTTTTATTCATGAATTCAATGTTACACTGTGACAAACTGATAAACAAATGGTCATTTTGTGGATGTAGAAAAAATCTTAAAGAGAGCAGATAATTAAAAAACTTCCAGGCTACATACAGCTAGGCATAACGCTAATCGTTAAAATTCACAATGCATTATTTCAATGAACAGAAAATTCTGATAAATGCGATGAATATGAATAAAATCTTAAGTGGTGCCTGCCCTATCCACTTGCTTTGGTGAAGAAACACTCACTATTCAATGAACATGCTGGACATACAGTATTATGGCCGTAACTAATTTCAACCTAAAATGAAAACAGTATAGAATTAAGGGAAAGCTTTAAAATTTAAGTAAAGCTGTCCAGAATGAAAGATATTCCAACCACAACTGAATTTGTGAATAAAAAAGGGCTTTTTATGACATAACGTTCATATAGGGCTGTGAAGCTATGAAAAAATAGTATGCAGATTATGATATACAATATCATGATTAAATAATAATGATTATTGTACATACATATATTTTGTTTGCAGTATTACCTTGGGAATAATGACAATCTTTGTTTCAAACTTTAGTCTGCACCTCACTGTGAACATAATATATGCCACTTTCTCACATCTGGATCGAACTACAATTCAGAGGGTAACTTGGTATACTGTACAACCTGTGTATCGTTGTTGCCAACTGGTTTAAACTAAATTAACTCTCAGAATTAAATCAAGAAACAGTTTCACATGACCTCTGGCCAATACTTATTTGCTACATGTTTAGTTTAAGGTACTGTATGTAACTCTGGCAATAGATGGTTAGTTGTTGAGTCTCATTCCGTGGTCGTAAAATACTCACGCTTTGGGTTTGTGGTTCAGTCCGACTACCATTCTCAAGTGTTGGTATTTGATGACCAGCGAATTAGGGCTGCACAATTACGGCCAAAATGAAAGTCATACTTGTTGTGATTAATATTAGCATCACGATTATTCATTGACTTTAGGGATAAATATTTTTATTGCACTTTACATCTAAATAAACAGAACACTGCTTTAACTTCCAGGTTGTTCAGCATTCCTGTTAGTTAACACATTTTTGCATCAAAGTAATTAGGTAAAATAAGGTTCTTCTTCACCTTCAATTCAGTACATACAGTACAAGCAAAATATAAATGTAACTGCATCCTTAAATATAGACTAACTAAAATGTGCCATTCCAAAATGCAGCGAAAAGAAACCGTGTTTATTGGACAGATATCTTTGTCTAAATAAAATGATTGCACAGGTTATTTCAGTCTGTCGTTGGGAGTTGGATAGCTAAGAATCCACTGCCTTGTTTTTTGTATTTTTTATAGCTGCCACGGTACAATTGTACACTGTACAGTGGCACTGTTATGGATGTCTAAGCTGATGCTGGGGAGGACGGGGATTCAGCGAGGTAACGTTAGCATTATTACTCTTTTTGGCCTTCCTGCATTTGTCGTACTGCACCACAGCACTGCAGATTGTGGTGTTATTCAGCTAGTTAAGCGAGTTGTGTTGCTTTGCGGCACAGACACAAGTCTCATGCTCTCTTTGCATATGATTGGTTCTGTCCTAGATCTGAATTTTTTTTTTCTGATCTGAGTTTTCTGAGCTGAGCACACATTTTTTGATTGTGGGAAACCAAAATCCAGATCGTGATTAATAGTAGATTAATTTCGCAGCCCTTCTGGGAATGAGACTCAACAATCAACTGCCTCTCTCCAGAGTTACATACCGCACGTTTCTTTCACTTCCTGCTGAGGGGATCTGCTTCTCTATTTAACAGTGTCATATCTGTGCATGTTGCACATTTAAGTGCTGACTTAAGTGCTTGAGACACCATATCAAGACTTTCACTGGAATTAAAAATGTAAAAAGACATAATACTCCTTCCTTCATTCACGTTTGTCCAAAATGCTGTGCGCAACAGAAATTCTGGGACACTTCCCCCCTGCCTAAAACTACCAGTGAGTAGTATTGGTGTGTTTAACCACAGGAGACTTGGCCTACAGAAGGCAAGGAAGAGGTCAGCCCAGTCCTGGGCATTACCTGACAGCATGGCAGTAATGGAAAGGATCTCGTTAGAGCAGTTAAACTCGCAGCTGGCAATGACCATCTTAGCCAGCTGGGGGTCCAAAGGAAACTCTGCCATCATGGAGCCGAGCTCTGTCAGGTCACCATCATCGTTGAGAGCAGCCAGGTAATTCAGCAGTTCAAGGGCCCTCATCAGCGTCTCCGGAGCTGTGGAGGGAGAGGGGAAGGCAGAGAGGTCAGAGTCGTGCCCAAGTAGAGCTTAATAAATGTTTTATCATTCAATCTAACTAATGCGGACTAACTCACCTGGTGGATCCATGAAGTCAAAGTGCACAAGGTCATCGATACCCAGCTTTTTCAGCTGCAGCACAACAGATCCCAAGTTGGATCGAAGAATCTCAGGGTAGGTGTTATCCTGGAGTGGGAGTGTTTACAATGTTAATATACAACAAATACTGCCATCAATGTGCATTTGTTTTAAGAATAGGCTAAACTATCTGAAGTTTTGTTTTTGTCTACATTCAAATCTCCAAACATGAAGAAGAAATTAAGTCTGTAGCTGCTGTCACTTGCCTGCATCTCTGTTTTGTAGGCCTTCTCTGTGTACAGGCGGAAACATTTCCCCGGACGTGTTCTGCCAGCTCGTCCCGCCCTCTGCTGGGCAGAAGCTTTACTGATGGCCGTCACAAGCAAAGACTCAACTCTGATACGGGGATTGTAAACCTGGAGACACATTTGAAAGCATGTTTAAGTGAGATAATTTACCTGAGATGTGCAATAGACTACAAGCCAATCATAAGATATACAAAATCTTTTACAGGATCATCCAAATTTTGATTTAGCACCATATTACAAAAAAAAACCACTTAAATGCAATGTGAGTTAAGTTTTGCCCACCTTTTGCTTGGCAAATCCAGGATCGATGACAAACACCACACCATCAATTGTAAGAGAGGTCTCAGCAATGTTTGTCGACACCACAACCTGAGGACGAATCAAAAGGCCATCAGATGTCTATGATCAAAATCTGACAAGTGGATGCAAATGGAGACAGAATGTAAAGCCATCCACAGAGTAACATGCATCTGGTGCAGTACTCTGTTGAGGGTATCTAATTGCTTTGTTCTACTAGGTAAAATGTACCTTTCTTCCTATTGCACCATTGGGCTTCCTCGGAGGAGGAGGCTCGAAGATCCGTTGCTGCTGCTGTGGTGGCAATGTGGAATACAGTGGAATGATTTTGATGTCTCCGACTTCAGGTCCAAGGTCATCTACCTCACGCTTGATCCGTTTGCAGGCCTCATCAATTTCCTGAAAGAAAAATTTGATTCAACTTTGTGCGCTGAGGAAACAGAACAATGCAGCTATAATGCGAATACCAGCTCCACAAGTCTTACCTCCTGACCGGTGAGAAAGAGAAGGCAGTCACCTTCGTCCTCCTCACACATATGAATCTGGATGACAGTGCGGATCGCTGCCTCGAGATAGTCCCGCTCTGGTTCGGGAGTGTAGAAAATCTCTACAGGGTGTGTACGCCCGGGGATAGTCAGGAGAGGACAGTTGTCAAAGTACACTTGGAACTTTCCAGCATCTAGCGTGGCACTCATGACGATCACCTGTGCAGGAAGCAGAAAACATGGTACATGTTGTTTTTCTGACTTGGCTTGAAAAGGCCGGTGCTAAATGGAGCCGTCACAGACAGGGGGAGAATACAGTATGAGGAAAACTAAGTGTGTTTTGACCAATAAAGCAGGTTAACATGTTATAGTAAAAAACCCTATTCAAGACTCAGAAAGGTCTGTGTCTGTAGTGGGCTCCTCAAGACCTTCTACCAGTCTATGGTGGCCAGTGCACTCTTCTTTGCTGTAGTGTGCTGGCAGGGTGGCGTTAAGACTGGTGAGGCCAACAGGCTCGAAAAGCTTGTGAGGAAAGCTCGCACTGTGGTGGGACTGGACCTGGACAGTCTGGAGACCGTGGCTGAGAGAAGGGTGAAAATCTGTGCAAGCCTGGACAATCCTTCTCACCCTCTGCACGACAAGCTGTGGCTGATGGGCAGCTCATTCAGCCAAAGGATCATCCCACCCAGGTCCAAGACTGAACAACTCAGACACTCCTTTGTGCCAACCGCCATCAGAGTGTACAACAGCAGTTTGGCTCAAGTTACATCCAGCTCTGAACTGACTTATTTTGGCATCTGGTCAATATGACGTGTATTTTACTTATCTTTTTTATTTATTTATTTTTCTTTTTTTCCCCCTCTCTTTTATCTTTATTCTATTCAATGTCTTTTTTGTCTTGTGCTGCTGTGACATTTGAATTACTCCTCTGGGGGATCAATAAAGTCTTATCTTATCTGAGGACCTTGAAAATGAGCATAATGGGTTCATTTCAACAGTGATGCAATTCCTTATGGGCCACAGATCAATGTTTTTGAAACGTGATTAATTTTCTTAACAGCCTACCTATTTAGTGAAGCACTTGGTTGTAGCAACACACAATATACACCATGGTAAAAGCAAGCACATCATTTCTTGCAGTCATTAAAAAATTAACCAGTACCTTCAGATCTGGTCTTTGACGCACCACCTCCTTGAGTACTCCCATCAGGATGTCTGTGGCCAGAGTTCGCTCGTGGGCCTCGTCCAGAATGATGACACCATATCGCTCCAGCAGCGGGTCATTCATAGCTTCTCTTAGTAACATACCGTCTGTCATGTACCTAAAGAAATAACAGACATGCTTTGTTAGAGTGATAAAATCTGGATTAAAACAAACAAGACTGGTTGCATTGTGCCTCTGAAATTAAGTTATAGTGCATTAGCAGACCTCAATCACTTACTTGAGAATTGTCTTAGCAGAGCTGCAGTCCTCAAATCGAATGGAGTAGCCGACTTCCTGTCCAAGCATGACATCCATTTCGTCTGCCACCCTTTGAGCTACGCTCATAGCTGCCACTCTCCTGGGCTGAGTACAGGCTACTGCCCGCTTAGGCCCAGGCAAACCTCTCACCATGTCCACACACCACTGTGGGATCTGGAGATTGAAGCACAAGTTGCAATACTTTCAGTTAAAATCATCTGATAAAAATCACTTTTGGGCAACACTGTGCCATCATACTGGATATGCTGGTACTTCAAAAGCTTTCACCACTCATTACACAAGCTTTTAGTGTCTGACTTATAAGATACTGTCTAATTAATTGCATTACAGACCTGTGTTGTCTTCCCAGAACCAGTTTCACCAACAAGGACAAAGCTCTGATGACGTGTGATGATATCGCTGAAGCTCTCCTTGTACTCCCACACCGGAAGCTGTAACCTCTTCTTCAGGATCTCGTAGAAGCGCGGCGTGTGCGGCAGGTTGGTGAATGGGTTGATCTGCTGTTGCATAGCCATCTGCTTGATGGGCGCAAGGCATGGCACAGGTGCCGTGCTGTTAGACGGGACACTAGGAGGCTTCGAGTCTCTATCCCGGTCTCTATCCCTGTCCCGGTCCCTATCTCGGTCCCTGTCCCTGGAGCGATCCTCACGGTCTCTGTCCCGGTCCCTGTCTCTCCTGTCAACAACAGGGCAGGGCATTGTTAGAAATATTTCCAATGTGAAGGAAATTATTGTGAAGCTGCGTTGTGATTTCTGCTTTTACTACTGTCAAAATCACAAAGGATAAATATTTGTTTAGCCAGGCTCACATCACGTGGGGTGAATAGCAGAGAAAGAGACCTTAGCCATGTTTACAACTTGGAAGCATTCACATCAGACAACTCCCTATGGATGTATGAATAATGATGGATGTTGACCTGAACACTATTTGCAAGTCTAAAACTAGTAATTATGGTGAGTCCTATCAGACATAACACTATGTATTAGCCTGACCTTATCTATAAAGTAGAATTCAAGATAATGGATTATTGAGGCAGGTACTGATAATGATAACTGTCAGTTTGCACAGCACTTAATATTACTTTTTTTTATTCAACCCTCAAGTTGTTTCCTACAAAATATGATCTCAATTAAAAAAATCACGACTGGGATATACTGGCATATTTTACTGTTGACTTTTGACAGTCATTTTAGAGGTGTTATGCAATATGAGACCAACTTTAGGGCAAGGCTGGACAAAAAAATACACTCATACCTTGATAAAATGCAATATATTTAAACAGATCCCAACTTAACGTTACCCTCCAAAATAAGACTGAATGAATAATAATTTTATCTAAAAGTGAACAGGATAATATGAAAGCAGTGTTCATTTCAGGGCTGTTTTATTAGACAGTAATAGTTTTAGCTAAGTGTAACGCTACCTAACGAAACTGGCAAATAAACGAAGTGAGTTAATAGAAGATAACGAAAGCCGGTTAGCACGCATGCAGTAACAGTAACATTACGGTTTGTTTGGGGCTCTTAACGTTATCATTATTAATAGTAGAACACTAATGTTATACCAAGAACCAAATCTCAATCTTTCAATATTTTTAGCTAGGGTTAGTCATTTAAAGTTAGCTAGCTATGGTTGTTAGCAACTCGCTAAGTGAACGTTAGCCACACATACACGTGCCTCAATCGTAAAGGTAACGTTTGTTAGCTAAAGCCGTCCTCACTAGCTAACCTAAATTAAGTCAATAACACAATACAGCTAAACGACATACATTTATAACCCTGTATCAGATGGACACTCAGGTGCCGTTAAACTGTGGCTAAGACCAGAGCTACAACGTTAACGGCTGAGGTTATATTGTCTCGGTTCTTCATCCATGGTGGCTATTAGCCAAATAACTAGCATCGGCTAACAGCTAGCTAGCACCTAACTGGTTAAAGCAGACATGTTAACTTTGGAGCTCCACTTACCCTTCAGACCTCTTCTTACTAGAGGAGTAGTCATCACCCAAGTCCAAGCGATGTCTTTTGGACATCTTTAGGAGATAATATAGCTTATATTGAATCTATTAACGCGGACACAATTCTACCGGGTAATAACTCCAGATTCCTGTGCTTGTGTTTTCTTCTTTTCATTAATTTTACAGCGGCGGTGCGGATCACATTACCGCCACCTGCTGGTCTGGAGTGTTTAGTGGCAGTATAACACACTGCAGGGCTGGATGACCACAAGGTGCAGAGTGAGAGGAGTTTTTCTGGCAAATTATTTGTGATGATTTCATTGAAAATGTACAGGAGTATGCATCACTGTAGCACAATATTCACTACGGTGATAGGGCCCTAAATATAACATAAAACCAGTAATGTCCTGAAAATGGTTTGTCAAAATGTGGTTTGAAGACCTTCATTATGTCAGTTTTGTGCTAATATGAATGAATGAATGAATGAATGAAGCAAGCAAGCTCATTTTCAAAGCAGTTCCATCATGTTAACATTTCATTTCATGCACAATTTGTACGGAGCTGCTTTGGTTGCTTCTTCACACATGATAAGAGCAGAAACAACTAATCATCGGTCAATTTTTTGTTAATAAATGTCACAAAGTAGTGAAAAAAGTCCAACACAAATTTCAGAGGTGATGTCTTCAACTTGTGTTAGACCCACAGTCCAGTTATATATAATATATCCAATAAAGCATAAGATGAAAAGCAGCAAATCCAATTTTCTTTAGAAATCTCAGACCAAAAATTTGGGGGTGTTTTTACCCAATGAATGACTCAGCTATGAAAATGATTTCCACTTAATTTTTCAGTTGACTGACTGTTTCAGCACTATCTTGAAGAAGTAAAGCTGTACAGGACCACGAAAAAACAGATATAATAGGCCTACTATGGGAAGGAAGAGTTGCACAGTTATCATTCCCACACTCACCATAGTGACATTTCTGAAAGGTTGCACATATATATTATGATATATTAAACATTCACTGCATTGCCTCCAATCTCAAGATGTCAAGGAAACTACTGTGTGGGGTCTCTTTTACCTTGAAATTACTGAATTGCTTAAAAGGAAAAAAAGAAAATCTAGGGGAAACTATTCCAATAAACCAAACAACTACAATATTTACATAAAAAATGTCGTGCCTGCTGTCGCTCAAAAAAATAGTTCCTACATGAATCTGTGGATTATCTTGAGTAACCTGACCATGATTTTTGGAAAGAGACATTGTTGAGTTTTTCAAATGTATTTTTTGGCGCTTTGAGCACCACAAGCTGAGTGCCATTCAGTTTCATTATATTCCAGAGAAGGCAGACATCTCTACAGCTGATATCTCCATCACTCTGCAGCTCACAGCAAAACAATTCAGAGCAATAATAACCACTACAGGTAAGAGGAGAAATATGTATTTTTGATTTGGGGGTGAACTGTCCCTTTAAGGATGAAGAATTTCCGTCCCAAGTAAAGGCATAATTCTCAGCACGATAACTGCATGCTTCATTTTTCATTTTCAGACATATTTCATAACCAGATGATTAAATCAGGATCAGCTGCACGCCTGGAGCAAACAATGAAAACTTGCCTAACACCAGCCTGAATGCGTCTTAATGTGGGAAAAAAAAGCGCAGAGCTTTGCTCCACCCTCAGCGAACAACGCCTCCTGACGCGCTTATACAACACTTTTATGAAACATTTTGCATGTTGACACGTCTTCACCATCAGCACTGAGCTGCACATCAACAACAACGGGGGCTTTATTGTTGTTTGTTTATGGTGAGCATGATGCGTCTGCACGGGTAGGTGGACTTTCTCATGTAGCTGTGTCTCAAGTCTGTGTTAATTAACTTCAGCTGCAGAGCAACATACTGCGACATTATATGTGTCCAGTGAGAGAAACAGCTTGTACCATTCATATAGCTTATTATTCTTTTACAGAGTAAATATTCTGTGCAATTAATGTTGAGTGCATTTGTGTTAAATAGGTCAATGTGGTAAAGGAATCTGATCTGCAACACATCACCCTTTGTAACAACAGCATTACAAGCAGAGCTGAAAACTAACAGTCAAGTACTGTGGAATTTTTGAGGAAATGGCTCCTAACTTTAGTCTGCTTTTTACTTTAACTAAACTACAATTTAGTGGATAAAGAAGAACTAAGTGCATTTGCTTAAGTATATTTTAGTGTGCCAGAGTGCACACTTCATGTATGTCTTTAGCCTGCTTTAGCTGAATAATTCTCCTTTTTGCTATTTTAAAATATTAAAATATTGTACTTTTTACTCTATTATTATTTTTCACAACTGTAAGTACTTTGTATAATAGGAATTTTTTGTATAAAACACATGATGATGTTGAATTTGAGCATCTTAAACCACCTCTTAATTAATTAGTTACAACAGTCCCATGATGTAAAACTAAAAAAAGGAGTACTTAAGTACTTTTTCTGACGCCTGTGTTAACCTATGCAGGACTTTAACTTGGAATAAAGTATATTTATAAAGTGCTGTTACTACTTTTATTCAAAGGATCCAGCACAGCTTCCATGTACTTGATATTTTCATGCAAACCATATGATGATTGTGTAAATATGACGCACTTCCCTAATAATTTTAATATCTTTCAGGTCAACAGGCATGATGGTAGCAGTACTGTTGGCTCTGCTGGCTTTCTGTCAACAATGTGCCTCAGCTGACAGTGAAGCTCCACCAGAGGTCTCTCAGTACAATGGCACCCTGTATGCAGCCTGCAAAATGAGACCCAGCACCACACTACCTGACGGTCTGCCCAAAGTGTATGGCCAGGTGCTGTTCAAGCAGGAATATCCTCAGGAAAAACTCAGAGTCCTCATTCGCATCAATGGCTTCCCCACAGACAGTGATCCAGAGCCCAGGGCGGTGCACATCCATCAGTACGGAGACCTGAGCCAGGGGTGTGACTCCACTGGCGGCCACTACAATCCACATGGTGTGCACCACCCCAACCACCCTGGAGACTTTGGTAACTTTGAGCCCCAGGAAGGAAAAATCAATACGATGATTGAGTCTGAGGCAACGCTGTTCAGAGGGCTGTCTGTGATTGGGAGAGCAGTGGTGATCCATGAGAAGGTGGACGACTTGGGGCGTGGTGGAGATGCAGGGAGCCTGCTGCATGGGAATGCAGGCCGGAGGCTTGGATGCTGCATCATTGGGATATCCTCCCCTAACCTGTGGAATACGCACTATAAGCTGTTTAACAGGCGGCTGAGGAGGAATTAGTCTGATGGTCAACATACGGGATTTGCCTCTGTATTGATTAATTGTGTCCACTGTGTTCCTTGTCTGAAACAAAAAATCAATGACTTAATCAAACCCCCCCCTTTTTCCAAACATTCAAGAGAAGAACTGCTCCAACTTCATGTAAGAGTATTCCCAAAATACTAAGAATAAAGTACAGTAACTCAGATATGTTTTTATCCATGATTGCAGCAGGGTTGGTTTGTTTGGTCCACCACTTTGGTCCAGACTAAATATCTCAACTATTGAAATTTGGTACAGAAATGGTGCCCACACAATGAAATTAAAGTACCTTTCATCTAGCACCACCAGCAGGACACAGTTTGACATTTATCCTGTCAAATATCTCACATCTACACACAGATTCACACAGTTTGGTTCAGACCTTCATATGTAACAGGGTCAGTTATACAGCAGTAATAGGTGTAACAAAGTCAAATGTACGTTTGTAATATTAAGTATTATAATTCTACCTGACATGCTCAGGCCTCCATAGTCAATATGTGGAGTGTTTGATACTCAGTTTCTGTACCTCTGCATTCAACTTTGGGGAAGCTCACCTATATAGGAGTGTCTCCCACCTGTCCTCTCCCCTTTTGCTGTTGTACTCCATGGGAGAGGGGCTCGAGTTATATGGTTATAATTGACGGAGGATTTTGTTTTTACGTCTTGCTGTCAGAGTTGTCAGGAATAAACAGAGATCACCTCCAAATATATCCACTGTCTGGGCCTCTTCATATCATACATAGTCCCCAGAGGATGAATCCTACCCATTTTTTTGTTCATGTAACTTTTCCTCCATCGCCATCATCAAGTCAAAATTTCTGTACTTCTGTTTTGCCAAAGTTGGCACGCTAACATGCTAAGCTAAGATAATGAATGTGGTAAACACTACCACACCCTGCGTGACATCTGCACAGCATTACCGTATAAAGCTTCAGGGCTCATTTTGGAATCTGGTTTTCCCAGACAGTCACTGCAGCCTAAAATTACAACAATCCAGTAGTTGAAAACCTTTTATTTTGCAGAAATAAATCCATTTTTTACATTTGTTTTGCACACATATGGCTCTATGTCATTTCTATCTGGTGAGGTAATAATATCTTTCCACCACAAAAACACAAACAAGACATCAGTTCTGGTAATCTACATGTTGTGCCTTCATTGTGTTAGAGACTTATAAACTCTGTAAGTGTACTCTGTAATAAGACATCTGTTCAGATTCTTGTAAATCTTCAAATATGTGCTTTGAAGACACCTGTTGTGGGATTAAATAAGAGCAAGGTTTAATTAAAATAAATAAATAGTATATTATCATGCAGCATTTTCTATAGCTTTGATATTGTTTTCATTGTTAAAATAAAAAGCTGGTGTAAGGGTGTTTAGCAAAAAAAGCAAAATGCCCCACATTGTAAAATTTACAACAATATAAGAGATGAAACTGGAAATGTCTGTACTGTGTTTGAGGAAATAAAATAAAGCTGCTGCTTGGCTAAAAAACATTCATCACAGCTGGATGTCTGTTTTTGGATGTACTGATCAAAAAGATACAGTGGAGTACTTCAGCGTGGAGGGGGAAGTGTGGACGGAGGTAGAAAGATAAAGGAGACTGTGTCTTTCTGTGCATGGTCTTCATTTTGAGTTCTATGTGAAACCCTAAATCAGTGTTTGACCAGAGTTAACAGCTGATTTTATTCTCCTTCACTGCTGAGTACAATTCTCAGTCAAAGCGAGAGTTCCCACGACTAAAGCAAATGATCAAAGATGGAAGTTTTGTGCGTCAAAGGCAGAAAAATCGAAATCATTCCACATTTTTTTGCCACTTTTTATCACCATAAATCACAGTTTCCCTCCCTCTGATACATTATGTAACATTAACATTATGTAAAGCTTCAAACTTTGTGCCAAGAGTTTGGGAATAAGTGAAAATGGTGTCTGCACTCAAAACACCTGGATTACATTTGGATTAATTGGATTGTGAATCAGGCCGCAGCCGCACTAATGCTCTTCAGGCGGAATAGTTGCAACTCTGTGCCAAAACCTGTTGCAAGATTCTGTGGGAAAACAATCCTAAGTGGAGTGCAGGGTTTTATAACAGCATAACACTGTTCAACAACCACATCTGGGTTGCAGGTCGGACCACGACCGCACCGTGTTTTGGTCATGTTACAAGGGGTTACCCACTCGTTCCCTCTCAACTTGCCTACTGTTGTTGGCGGTTATGTTCAGGGTTTGACATTCTTTGGGCCATGTATGAATTCAAGACTCTCAAAATGGATCAAGTAAAGGAACAAATTAGATAATGAGTCGCTGACAGTTGTCAATTAACACTAAGGTTTTTCTGAGGTTAGTGATGAGTCATTCCTACTACTTTTACTTACTTTAAAATCCTCCATATTTCTTGGATTTACAGTAAGTAACAGATTATCAACACACCAGCTGTCAATCATAACTCAACAGTGTCACTTTCTCCTGTTTTTTTTTCTGCATTATTCATAAAAATCACATTACAAATGCATCATTCCTTCTTATCATTCTGAGGATTTCTCCTGGTGCTCTGCAGCATGTGAACGGCTCATGGAAGACTTCACTTTTCCTCACTGACATTAACATCTGTCCCATCCGACAGCTCTGTGTCCCGGTCTGACTGTACGTCCTCCTGCTCTTCGCCAGACCTTGCAGCAGCAGTAGCAGCAGCAGCAGCAGCAGTTAATATTGTGTTATCAATGTTTTCCTCTGTTTGAATATGCTCCGTTTCAACAGTTTCCACCCCTTCAGCGCACTTATCTGACTCATCCTTTGTTCCCACGGCATCAGAGGGGTCAGAGTTCTCTAAAGTCTGCTGTGAGTGGCAGAGGTCTGACAGATGGCGTGTGGGAGAGGAGTCGCTCGCACACTCCTCTTCTTCTGACCGCTGACTCGTTAGAGCCGTTAAATTTGCAGTGACCTGTGATTGGCTGGCGTCTGGTGTTTCTGTCTGAGGGCTCACCGGCTCTGCCTCAGCTGACTGGTGCGAGAGGTTCGG